>NW_011494817.1:2092138-2149318 GCF_000754665.1 Bison bison bison | reverse complement strand
GAAATAGAACTGCCTTATGATCCAGCAACCCCACTGCTGGGCATACACACTGAGGAAACTAGAAGGGAAAGAGACACGTGTACCCCAATGTTCATCGCAGCACTGTTTATAATAGCCAAGACATGGAAGCAACCTAGATGTCCATCAGCAGATGAATGGATAAGAAAGCTGTGGTACATATACACAATGGAGTATTACTCAGCCATTAAAAAGAATACATTTGAATCAGTTCTGATGAGGTGGATAAAACTGGAGCCTATTATACAGAGTGAAGTAAGCCAGAAGGAAAAACATAAATACAGTATACTAACGCATATATATGGAATTTAGAAAGATGGTAACAATAACCCGGTGTACGAGACAGCAAAAGAGACACTGATGTATAGAACAGTCTTATGGACTCTGTGGGAGAGGGACAGGGTGGGAAGATTTGGGAGAATGGCAATGAAACATGTAAAATATCATGTAGGAAACGAGTTGCCAGTCCAGGTTCGATGCATGACGCTGGATGCTTGGGGCTGGTGCACTGGGATGGCCCAGAGGGATGGTATGGGGAGGGAGGAGGGTTCGGGATGGGGAACACATGTATACCTGTGGCGGATTCATTTTGATATTTGGCAAAACTAATACAATCATGTAAAGTTTAAAAATAAAATAAAATTAGAGGAAAAAAAAAAAAAAAAGAAGTCTTTGGGGAATGGTACAGAGTGAAAACCAGATTACAATCATTTAAGCTAATGATAAAACTTGAAGGAACTTAGGGTACAAACCAAAATATCAATGATAGCGAACTGAAAAAAAACAGTAAACTAGAAGTCTAAAGGGAGGAAAAGGCAGTTTCATAAGTTACTGTTTTTTTCTTTTCCCATAAATATTTACTGGTATCATAAAGTGGCAAGGTACACTACTAAGAACTGTGTACACTACCATATGTAAAATAGGCAGCCAATGGAAATTTGCTGCATGACTCAAGGAACTCAAACCAAGGCTCTGTAACAACCTAGAGGGATGGGAAAGGGTGGGAAGTGGGAGGGAGCTTTAAGAGGGAGGGGACACATGTAAACCTATGGCTAATTCATGCTGATGCATGGCAGAAACCAAAGCAATATTGTAAAGCAATTATCCTCCAGTTAAAAATAAATATTTTAAAAAACATGAAAAAAGCAAGCCATAGTGCTTCCCATGTGAAGATAACATGCACCCAGAATTGAGAGAAAATTCATTAGACAAAAATAGATTGAAATCAAATGAGCCAAGCTGCACTCACAGACCAGAGCTAGTTAGAGTGAATTTGTGAAAAAGGTATCCTAAAGGGTCAGCCCTCTCAGCTGATGTTCACTGTAAGTGAGAGGAAGGCTATTCATGTGGCTCTTAGTAAACACTACTGATTGACCTTCAGAGACTCTGTGCTCTTACCTGGGAAGTTGTGCTAATAAAGCTTACCTTGTTCCTTTCACTATGGTGCCCATTTTGTAATTCGTTAAGTATTGTATCTTGAACCCACTACATGTTAAATTCCAAGGATGGAAAAGTAATGTTCCAATTCTCATGGATCTCACTCCATGATAAAAAGATAAATAAAATTTCAAAGCAATGTAAATGACACTTTGGAGGGGGCATGTGTATAAAACCTATGGGATTACAGAAGAAGCAGCTAACTGCTGGAGTCAAGGAAAGTTTCACAGCAGGGATGATATTTAAACTGGATGGATAGATTATAGGGAAGGCATTGCACAGACCAACAGGGAGCCTGGGCACTCATGCTACTGAAAAATGAAAGTGGCTTGTTGTGTCAGAGTGGAATATAGAGTTGTGCAGGATCAACAGGAAGTGAGACAAGAAAGGTGAGAAGAGTCAGACTGTAAAAGATCAGCTGTCCACCAAGGAGATGGAAGAAGTAGGGATGGGGAAGTAATTTTAATTCCATTCTCAGAGTTAATTTGCCATCTAAGTACACCTGATAAGGAGTGAACATGACTGAACTTGAATTTTCTAAATGCAATTATAATGGATATGTATATTATTAGATAACAATAAATCAACATCTATTACTTCTGTCTATTGAAGATCGCACAGTGTAACAGTGGACCAATAGTAAAACCTATGCAGACAATTACTACTTTTCTGCAGGTAGTTACGATGCCTCTCTTTCATACAAAATTTCTCTTCTCTTAACTTTTCCATCACTTTCTACTCTTCAGAGTGATGCTTGTAAACAACTAAGCAATTCAGTAATGATTCCCATTTATTACGTAGTCATATATCTACTAGGCTTGGGATTTTGATATATATCATTATATTATTTCTCCACCAATACTGCAAGAGAGGTCTTAGTAACAGTAGCAGTAGTGAGAGTTAGCTCATATAACACTCACTATATATCAGGTACCATTCTAGGTACTCCTATATGGGAACTCAATTAATCCCCAAATAATTCCATAAGGAATGTTCTGTTGTTATTCCTATTTTGCGCATGAGAAAACTGAACCACAAAATGGTTATGACAATGGCCCATGGTCACATAGCTTGGATTCAAATCCAGGATTTGGAAGGATTCAAATGCAGGAGTGGCAGGATTCAAATCTAGGCAGTCTGATCTCAGTACTAGCTCTTAGCCTTAGCAAAGTACGACCTCATGGTGGTATTCACATTAAAATACAGGAAAAAAACAAGCAAACAAAAAGCAGGAGTTTAAATAACTTTCCTCAGTTTATTTAGCTAATAAATGTAGCAGCAGGGCTCCAACTCAGGTTTGCTGCACTCAGCACTTCCCATAAATGCTTCCAGTTGTGTGTTTTGCAAACACACACACACACACAGAGTAGACCTGTGTGACTTGCACATTTTCCAATTTAGTCAGGAAAAGAAAAAGAATGTTGGAAAGAGATTTTGAGTCTCAGAGATTTTCTGTGACTGAGTATTAGAAATGAAAGCTCAATCTGTTCACTGTTATATTCATAGAACTTAGAATAGCATCTGTACACAGCTGGCACTCAATAAATGTTGGATAAATAACGATCCCAGAGGGATATGGAGAATATATTGTACATATTCAGTGAACAGTGGTGGTGGTTTAGTATTTAAGTTGTGTCCGACTCTTGTGACCCACAAACTGCAAGCCCACCAGGCTCCTCTGTCCATGAGATTTCCCAGGCAAGAATGTTGGAGTGGGTAGCCATTTCCTTCTCCAGATATTTAGTGAATATTTATTCACTAAATGGGGATTTATTGAGCATCTCCCCATGCAGGCAAGTCAGGCAGTATACATGGTAATGTGGAAGATAAAAGGCTACAAAAGGCAGAGTCTTTCCCACAAGCAATGTTTAGGAAGGATTTATACCATTTACACATATTGTTTTTGTATCTTTCCTTTAGTCAAGGCTCTAGGACCTGTATATGATGTGAAAAGCCTTTTTAGGTATTGATACTTAAAAGTCATCCTTTGTGGTAATAACAATATGCTCAAGGTGGGCATAATTAGTATACAGTTTCACCCACCTAACATTCCTTTCATGAACACTAGACAATACTCTGTGGTTTCCAACTTTCCCTGTGAATTATGGTTTTAATACCATTATCTCTATGTCATAGGGGCTTCCCAGGTGGCGCTAGTGGTAAAGAACCCATCTGCCAATGCAGGAGATGTAAGAGTTGTGGATTCGATTCCTCTGTCGGGAAGATCCCCTGGAAAAGGAAAAGGCAACCCACTCCAGTATTCTTGCCTGAAGAATCCCATGGACAGAGGAGCCTGGCAGGCTACAGTCTTTGGGGCCGTGAAGAGTCGGACACGACTGAAGTGACCTAGCACAAACGCAAGCTTATATAAGCATCACTTTCAATATGATGTTAATGGCTTTACTGATTATGGTAGGATTCACCTCATTCTGATGGTCACGGTGGAAAGTCCATCAAACTAAATAGATAGAGAACTCCTTCATTTGGAGAGATAACACCTTCCTCCAGACAAAAGGATATTGCTACCATTTTAGCACAGTGCCCTTCAGACACAGCTTGTATAATTTCAGCCTCTCATGGAATTGATATTGGTTTGATAGGAATTCAGAGAAGTTATGGAATTATTCCTTCACCTCATAGACTACATCACAACCTAGAGATAATGTGCATTCACAGTTAAACAAAGACTATAAAATCAATTTTATTTCCCTTGCTGGCTCTAAGAGTCCATGTTAATAGAAATTACTAAGATCCTCATTTTTCATCTTGGCTCACTAATAGGATATTTGTCAATTTATCAATATCCATACCTGGCCTGCATATTTGCTGGTCTCTGTCTCTTTTCCAGAACATATAATGAGAAAACTGAATAGGTTAATTCAGTACATATGTATTTTAAAAGTGAGTAATGAGGAAAGTGAGCCGATAGGACAAAAATCTATGATTGTCAGCTTAAGGCATTTGCACTTCTCCATATGTAATGAGTCTGTGTTGCCATTTGAGAGGTTGAATGACATGAAAATAACTTATGCATAAAAGGATTTATATGAAAGTGTCACACTTTTTTTAGTTGGAGGGAATTAGAGGATTTTTTGGTTGGAGAGATTAGAGGCAACGCATACTTCTAGGCAGTTAAGTATCTTACAGCCTCTACTAAAAATGTAAGAAAAATCAAAGGTAATGTGTGTAAATGAGATAAGGGAGCAAAGAAGATCACAAACGTTTGAACACCAAGGATGCCATCTGGCAGAGGGAAAAAAATCATTCTGAGCTCAAGTTCTGCATTTCAATGAACAGAAAATATTCCATGCACGCCTAAGAGTATTTATGATGTTGTACAATTATGGAAACATATGTAACAGAAATGCATAAATAATTTATAAAGTAATAATACTAATATCATTAGCCATTTAGATGAAAAAATATATAATGTGCTCAAGACTAGCATAATGAACAAAGAAGACAATGTAAAACATCCTTTAGAAAGTAAATCCATCTGGAGCTGACAACCTGACATCTTAATCACAGCTAATGATTCTGACGGCTGGAAGGAAAGAGCCCAGGAAAACACAGGTCAAGGACTGAAGAAGAGATTATTTTCTGTGTGATTTTCTTTAAAATAGTAGTTATATACCCATCTAGTCACTTTTTTTTTTCCTGCAGCTGAAATCTTCATCTACGAATATGCCCTAATCTTTCCTTTCCTACTCCTCTAATCTCCTATTCAACTTGAGAAAAACTGATGATATATTTCTTACAAAGGTCAGTGATCTGTCCCCCAACCTGGAATGCTGCTATGGAACACTTTCTCATCTTTACACCAGTATGTCACAAACTACATTTGTATATATTGAGTACCTATCATTTTTTAACTTTAAAATTTCCTCTTAATAAGATTTATCTCTTTATTAATATTCTCTGGTAAGTTGCCCTTCTTATATTGTCCTTTAATTCTTTATATATGGTATCCTTTAGCTCCCTGCACATATTTAAAATAATTTATTAAAGTATATTCCTAGGAAGTCTAACGTCTAGATTCCCTTAGTCACAGTTTCCACTGACTGTTTTTCCTTCCTTGTGTGTGGGATACACTATTTGTCTTTTCATTCATTATGAATACAATTTTTAAATACTCAACAAAATACCACCAAACCCAATCCATAAATACATAAAAAGAATTATACAGAGTAACGAAATGGGATTTATCCTAGGAATTCAAGTTTGGTTTAACATCCCAAAATCAATTAATGGAGTTCACTCATGATCTCCTAACTAAAGAGAATAATAGGATTAAATAATGAGAATAATTTTTAATTATCATTAGAAGAAATTCAGTACAACAATAGTGGCATATGTTTTAAGAAGTTCCAAATGTTTCTGTTGTTACTTACTGATGTTAGGTCAACAAATACATTTGCAAAATTGAATTTCAGCTTGGAACAAAAGAATGTAGTCACAAGTAAATGAAGTTTCAACACTGCCCTGGCTTTTGGTAGGTAAATCTTAAATGCAGAATCCAGGGATCCAAACAGAAGCATTCAAAGGCACGTGATGGACTCTGGTTTGACTTTGACTTACCTAAATTCACAGGTATTGAAAAGTCATTCCTGGGTCCTCCTATTTCTTCCAACCCTTCGTATGAATAGTATCCCCCCCACCCCACAACCTAGCTACATTAGATACTTAAGTCAAGTCATATTTGGCACTATTTACAATTTTTTTCTTTTTGCAGAAGGACCAAATTTAATTTCCGTGGGTCAGGGGCAGATGAGTGCTAAGGTTATAGTTGTAGGTAGTCTGTCTGCTTGATATTTTTAAAATCAAGCAGACTTAAACAGTGGTTTAAATCGTGATAGAGGTTTAAACAGCCTCAACCTTCTTGAAAAAGAGGCTAAGAAGAGTCAGGCAAGATATATTAGCATCCTAGCCAAATATCCTTCACAACAAGGAAGAATTTGATTTTCAATATGAAGAGTTTCTCCTGTGTCTCTGGAGTAAAGAATCCACCTGCAATGCAGGAGACCTGGGTTTGATCCTCGGGTCAGGAAGATCCCCTGGAGAAGGAAACGGCTACCCACTCCAGAACTCTTGCCTGGAGAATCCCACGAGCAGAAGACACTGGTGGATCTTGGGGTTGGAAAAGAAGCAGACAAGACTGAGGGATTAAACTACAAGCTTGAAAGAAAGAAGTCCAGGTGCACAAAGAGGAGGTTAACAGAATGCTGTATGTTGGTGGATATCTGTGTTCATAAAATTAACTTTTGCCAAGTCTGTGGTAATGTGAACGGTGCTTATTCAACCTATTCATCTAGGGCATGAACATAGTGGTTCTGAGCACATTAAAATGCTGATGCCCAAGCTTCCATATTTATTAACTAAGAAGTTCTATGTCTCAGGTCTGTATCTGGGTATTTTTAAAAAGGTATCCAATGGATTTAAGCAGCAAGGATTGAGAACCACTTTTACAGTAAATAACCTATTTTGTTAGGTTTGATTTATGAAATGAATGAGACAGACACTGAACAGAACATAAGTATCTCAAGCTGAGTGGAGCTGCAAAGCTACTGACTAATTGATTTTTAAAAAATAAGCCATTCACAGTTCTCATAAAATTTAAAATGTGTAATTGTGTTTTGGTAAAAACAAAATCCCAAGAGATTGCTTTAATTGCTTCCACAATATTTATTTTTATGTCTTTTGATTCATTTTGAAAGAGTGGCATTGTGACAGTGGGATGCATACTGATTACTGTGGAGAAAGGTAAAAATTATCTCAGACGATTTCAGACAGTCTCTCCCTGAACACAGATGAAAAAAAGTTGTGTTTTTTGTCTTTGTTTATTTTACTATTATAACTTGAAGAATCATGACACCTTATATCTTGAAGGCAATGAAGAAGAAAAATTGCATTTTCATATTAGCTGTCTGCATCAAATCAAGCAAGAATAAAAAGAAAATTGATTTTTTTTCTAAAAGTCTGGTGGATAGAGTAACCTGTTTTAAAGAAAATAAGGAAAAATTTCCATCACCTATTTGCCAACATCTGGCCAAATAAAATGTGCAAAATGGAAAAATAGCAAAATTACCTGGGGATACTGTTTATTCAGTGTGAAAAATGAAAAGATTTTCTATTTAGATATTAGACTAGAGAAATGAGGATTTAAGGGCCACCTCTTTTGGTACCTTTGACGATGTGCATCACAGATGGTATTTGACGTTATGATTGGAAGAGTGAATAAATCGATAAACAAACAAAAGCAAAACATATATTGATATATATTGCATGGATTTGAGAAAAAATGGAATATTTTTATTGCCCACAAAATAATCATTATGATGTTCGTTGTAGACAATGTAAATAAACACTGACCTATTTTTCCAGCCCCAACAGGCCCCTTTCACGCAGATCTTGCTAATTTCTGCCCGGAGTTCAGGGTTGTCCCAGTTTTGAGGACTGATCTTGATCTCAGTAGGAAGAACTGGTTATTGTTGTTGTTGCGGCTTAGTTGCTAAGTTGTGTCCAACTCTTTGCAACAGCATCGACTGTAGCCCACCAGGCTTCTTGTCCACAGGATTTCCCAGGCAAGAATACTGGTGTGGGTTGTCATTTCCTTCACCAGGGGATCTTCCTGACTCCTGTGTCTCCTGCATTGCCTGGTGGATTCCCTACCCTGGGCCACCAGGGAAGCCCAGGAAGACCTGGGACATGACTACAATAGAACTTAAGTCCTACCATAGACTAACCCTGACCATTTGTTGACATATCTATTCCAATAACTCTGCTTCTTTTCTGCCATGTTTCCTTGATCTGGCTACTATCTTATTAACTTATTTGTGAAGTTCTTCTAGAATTGAGTCTCTACCTATCTAAACAAAACTTCCCATGACAATCGGGTGTCTTGCCCCAAATTGAATCTACTTGAGTAAGTGATTTTCTTTTCTAAACAGACTGTCCCTTTCAACTGCAGCTAATACAATGTTAACTGTCCATACCCTGCCTAGAACAGAACAGAATATTCAGCACATTCTCCTTCTGCAATTAAGAGTTAGTATTTGTTAATCCCCAAATTCAAATACCTCCTAAAAATTCAGCAAATATTTCTGAGTGCCTACTATGATTCTTGCACATAAAAATCTTAAAAATATATTTCCTGCACTTAAAAGCACACAATCTGGAAAGGAAGACAGATATATGAATATGCTATTTTAATCTACACTAGGATAGAGACAAGTAAAAGACAGTAAAAAGGAGGAAGTGATCAGCTTCTATTGAAAGGAAATAGAAAGTAACAGTGTTTGAACTGAATATCAAAATGCTGCTAGAAGACCAGGTGATAAATGAAGACCGAGAAGCTGGTGGAGAATTTCAAGGAAGAGATTCTAGTTTACACAAAGGCTCCGTGGAGCGGGGTACATTTGTGACAATTCCACGCAGGGATATCTTAAGGAGCTGGCACGTATACTTTGCCTTCAACACTTGGTGCCCTGTGTTATGGTATCTACTTTTCATTCTCTCCTCAAAGGTTGTGTACTGCCCTTCTCTGCATTTAGAGGCCTGTAGGCCAATAGGAAGAAGCTTCATGATTCATCATGATATACCAAAATCTTTGGGGTTTGTCAGTCTAAGAAGGAGTGAAAGACACTTTGAAGAATACTTCATTTCCTTTTCTCCATAGAAATAATTCTCAAGGGAGGAGTCTCTGAGGGAATTTTTATTGAGGGGGTTAGATGCTATAGAAAAATATTTTATATTTAGATCCTGTGATAGTTATTATACTATTGCTTTACAGACCCAAATATACCCTACCACTATCAATAATAACGTGGACAAACTGCTATATTCTGTTGAGGTCATCCATCCTCTTTGCCAAGTTGCAACAATGTTTGCTCAATACATTCATGTACAGAGTAGCCACAGTAGCAGAGATGGAGGCCAGGACATGGGTTCAACCATATAGCTCATACAGGTTTCCTTCTCAGGAAGGCTGACCTAGCTACCACCACTGACTGCCAAATCTGCTAACACCAGGGATCTGTTTCGAGGTTCTGATCAAGTGACAACCTTTGGAAGCAGAGCATAATTTACTACCTGGTATGTTGATTATATTGGATTCCTATCATCATAAAGTATACCACAACTGCTTTCACCAGCACAGATGAAAATTTGTGTATAATTGATGTTTTTGAACTGTGGTGTTGGAGAAGACTCTTGAGAGTCCCTTGGACTGCAAGGAGATCCAACCAGTCCATTCTGAAGGAGATCAGCCCTGGGTGTTCTTTGGAAGGAATGATGCTAAAGCTGAAACTCCAGTACTTTGGCCACCTCATGCGAAGAGTTGACTCATTGGAAAAGATCCTGATGCTGGGAGAAATTGGGGGCAGGAGGAGAAGGGGACGGCAGAGGATGAGATGGCTGGATGGCATGACCGACTTGATGGACCTGAGTCTGAGTGAACTCCAGGAGTTGGTGATGGACAGGGAGGCCTGGCGTGCTGTGATTCATGGGGTCACAAAGAGTCGGACACGACTGAGCAACTGAACTGAACTGAACTGTACTTTCTCTGTACTTCTGCAACTACCACCACCCATAGACCCATGAAATGTTTCTTTAGTGCTACATTCTCCCATTCAACATTACTTCTGAGTACAGAATCCATCTCATAGCAAAACCAATGCAACACAGCTATTTCCTATGGAATTCACTAGTTTTACCATGTATTCCTATCTAAAAGCAACCAGCCTGATAAAATGATGAATTGGCCACTGAAGATTCAGTTAGGTGCCAGTGAGGACTTGCATCCTAAAGAGCTGAGGTCCTCTGTTTTATAAAGACAGTAAATGCTTTTAAAGACAGTGGTGGTGGTTTAGTCGCTAAGTCATGTCCGACTCTTGCGATCCCTGGACTGTGCCTGCCAGGCTCCTTTGTCCATGGGACTCTCCAGGCAAGAGTACTGGAGTGGGTTATCATTGCCTTCTCCAGCAGATCTTCCCAACCTGGGAATCGAACCCGGGTCCCCTGCACTGTAGGCAGATGACTCACGAATTGAGCTATGAAGGAAACCCCAAAAACATGATTCACTACTAAAACTGTCACTGGTGGTGGTGGTTTAGTCACTAAGTTGTATCCGACTCTTGCAATCCCATGGACTATAGCCCGCCAGGCTCCTCTGTCCATAGGATTCTCCAGGCAAGAATACTGGAGTGGGTTGCCATTTCCTTCTCCAGGGGATCTTCCCAATCCAGGAATCGAACCCGGGTCTCCACCATTGCAGGCAGATTCTTTACCGACTGAGCTACAAGGGAAGATTTGAAATTATATACTGTTGAAAGACAGTATATGCTTTGAAATTCTCCTGTGTATATTCTCTACAGGCGCTAGAAATAAGAGTGGAAATGGAATGGTTCCTTTCACAATAACATCTTATAACACACTTACAAACGTTTTTCCTGTCACTATCATTTTGAAATTGTCTGGTTTTTAGGTATTAATTTTCTGAAATAGAAGAACTGCTTCCACATTGGTACATAGAAATATTTCATTGAATTGGAAATTTAATTGAAAAATATTTTAGGTGCTTCATGATACTGAGTATATGCATATGAAAGAGGATTACTATATTGGTTAATGATTCTATGTTAAATTATCCTGATTATTAAGGTATATTTGAGTTTCTTCCACACAGTAGTGCAGGAAGCACTATGTAAGATATTCAGGGAATTCTCTGGGGGCGTTTTTAGTGTTTCTACATTAAATACTAATGAATTAGTGGAAGACTACTGTAACCAGAGAAAGGTAAAACAACTTAAAATTCAGGTTCTCTAGGAATAAAAGTTCGATATTAAATAGCCAATGGATGGGCTCCGCTTGTTATTAGCTAGTGTTTCTCAGTCCCAAAGATACTTCTACTTCTACTGGGAATGGGACTGTATAATCTGCACACATCCTTTGCCAAATGGATCCCTGACAGACACTGCTAGTAGACTGGAAGAAGCAAAGGGACTTGCTCATCCTCGTTTATTTCAGCAACTGCTTGTTACCCTCAGAAGGGCAGCAGAATATAGAGAACAAACGTATGGATACCAAGGCGGAAAGGAGGGGTGGGATGCATTGAGACATTGGGATTGACATATATACGCTAATTATACTACGTACAAAATAGATCACCAATGAGAACCTGCCATATAGCACAGGGAACTCTACTCAATGCTCTGTAGTGACTTAAATGGGAAGGAAATCCAAAAAAGAGGGGGCATATATATATGGCATAGCTGATTCACTTTGCTGTACAGCAGAAACTAACCCAACACTGTAAAACAACTATAATTAAATAAATTTTTTTTTTTTTAAAGAGAAGAGCAGTAGAGTCCAGCCTCCAGCTTTTTTTATCTAAACTCCTAGTCATCATCACCATTCCGTCTAAGAAGTGTCTACATTGTTGGGCTAGCACCTCCCACCAAAGTCTGGTATCTAGTGCTGTAAAATGCTGAAGACCAGCTGACTAGAACCCCCAACGAAACTTTTGAATTCCTGCTCTGTGAGGCCCCTCTTCCAATGTCAAAACACCACGAAATACCTATTCTAGCTGAACAACACCCTCTGTCAGAAGTCTGAGTCCATTTCTGTGTTTTGTTGTTTAGTCAGTAAGCTGTGTCTGACCCTTTTGCAACCCCATGAACTGTACCCCACTTCTTCCAAATGCCACTTATCTCTAACCATCGCCATATCTCCCCTCAGCCTTAGAAGGGGTACTGCTTCTTCTACTTCCTTTCCCTGGATATATTCTTTCAATTTCTTTGTTTACTTTTTAATTCTCTAATCTGATATGAAACACACACACACAAATCCTTATCATTTTTCATAATAAACTACAGAAAATTAAGTTCTTATTGGCTAATTGATTATGGGTTAATTTTTTTTTCCATACAAAGTTAAGAAAAACCCAGTGAGTAATCATAGAGCATATTTTGAAGATATAAGGCATAGGACAGTACCACAAATATTTGAGATGTATTGGGGTTGCACAGAGTCGGACACAACTGAAGCAACTTAGCAGCAGCAGCAGATTTCATATATTTTACAGGTGAAAAAGTATATTCACATACTCAAATTGTTCCAAGCATACAAGTTTTTTAATAACAGATGCACACATCTGTTTTTGAAGTAAAACTAAAAATTACATCTTGAGTTGCACTAGTGAAATTTCCAGTGCTCAAAAGTCAAATTTGCAGACCTAGATGATTAACCTTCTTACTTATATTAGACTACGATGATGTAAGGTAAGGTTAAGGTAAGGTGAAGTCGCTCAGTCGTGTCTGACTCTTTACGACCCCACGGACTGTAGCCTGCCAGGCTCTTCCATCCATGGGATTTTCTAGGCAAGAGTACTGGAATGGGTTGCCATTTCCTTCTCCAGAGGCTCTTCCTGACCCAGGGATCGAACCCAGGTCTCCCACATTGTAGGCAGAGCTTTACCGTCTGAGCTATATGTGGCAGTCGTATGATGCCAAAGATCAGAATGCAAATAAAATACCACTATTCAATGATGTTTCCATTTTCCATCTTTGTTCTAATTTTACACGTGCCCACAAGACTGACAGAGCTGGGGAACACAGCTCTCTCATGTCAATCCCATCATAATAACAGTGCACCACGAGAAATATCTTGGATGGAAACTGGGGCCACAGCAGCACGTGACTCTTTTTCTTCTTTTTGTTTTTGTTTCTGAGCTTTTGTACTTACTCATGAACTTTGCTTCCTGAGTTTACACCACTCTGTTTCAGCAGTTCCTCTGACATCAATTCTGTCTCCGCCTCTGAACACACTTTTATGTCTTAGCTATTATTCATTGATCTCTCTGGATTCCTCACTCCCTAGTGTCTGTCCCAAGGTCTTTGCTTGATGGCTTCCATATTTACACTCACCACTGACACTAGTATTGCCTTTACTTGTAACTGAGAAGACAAAATTAATACTTGTCAGTAATCAGTTCTGTTTCTGCTTAAGAGGTAAAATGTTGCAAGAGGTTGTAGCTCCTAATGTAACAATAAGAAGAAAAATCATTAAAACAAACAAACAAACAAACATATGTTTGTCTCATCCAAGAGCTAGAGTCACAATGAAACCAGCAAACTGATTACGGTGGGTGATAAAAAAAATGTTGAGGGGAGACAGGATATGTGAACTGTTTCACCTTTGGCAGAATAAAAGTCATTAAACTGGGCAAGAGGGAAACACTGAAATTTTAACAAATTGATTAAGCTACATGTGGGCTACAGAACAGTTTAGGAGTCCTGGGAATCCCAGACGGAGGAATACACAACCGCTTGCCAGTCCTTTTCTCCAGGACTCCACTGGATGCCTATGGACAGACTGGGAGGCCTGCCTATGTTCTGAAGATGAAGGAGGTGCACCTGGAGGGCCCACTGTGCTCAGGGGCGAAGGTGATAACTGACTGTGTTCAGACCCCAGATCTTTCTTTCATATGAAGAAAGCTACTGGGAAATGGAAGATGCTGGTTCACAAACCACCTTGGGAACTTTCCCCATGTAATCTGAAACTCACCCCCTTAGCAGGGGGCTGGGACAGCCAGAAGCAAGAGGCAGACCACTTCTGACTGGTAGGTGGAGGGTTTAATACCCAAGGGATCTACATTGCAGAGGCTGGTCTTGGGGGCTTCCAGGTGGCTCAGCATTAAAGAATCCGCCTGCAATGCAAGACCTCAGGAAACTCTGTTTGATCCCTGAGTCAGGAAGATCCCCTGGAGGAGGGTATAGCAACCCACACCAATATCCTTGTCTGCAGAATCCTATGGACAGAGCATCCTGGCAGGCCTGATGCTGGAAAAGATTGAAGGCAGGAGGAGAAGGGGCTGACTGAGGATGATGGTTAGATGGCATCACTGACTCAATGGACATGAGTTTGTGTAAACTCTGGGAGTTGGCAATGGACAGGGAGGCCTGGTGTGCTGCAGTCCATGGGATTGCAAAGAGTCAGACAAACTAAGCAACTGAACTAACTATCTCAAGCCTAGGTCTTGGGCATAGCTCCCACTGTCAATGAATGGGAGTCAGACTGTCCATTCCTAATATGGGCAAGTAGATTAGGAGCCTCTGATTGCCTGGTTTCAGCTCTAAAGAAGACCACAATAGTCACATCTTCTCAATGACCTCCTTCAGCAGGGGGAAGCATTTCACCACCACCCCTGTCATCAGACAAAAATTAACTGCCTGTGGGAGACAGCTAAGAATTCTGCCACCAGACTCCATGCTGTAACTGACATTAGCACACCCCCACAACACAAATCTGAAAACTTGTTCTGATTTTTCCTCCCCTCCTGAAATTAAAGGGACTCTGCTGCTTCCATTTTTGAGCAAGTGAGCCTTTTGTTTTATAGAAACGATTTTTCTTTTGGTAAATATTTCTCTTTCTCCAGATAAACTCCTCCGTTTAAGGATATAGCTGTAGAAAATTCTTTTCATTACTGACATTTTTGACATTGTGAGTCTAGTAACATGTCTTTCCTGAGATTCCAACAGATTCTCATCCTCACTGCTATTTCTAGACTATTGTGACATCTTGTGCTTGACAATAGTTTTCTTGGGGGTTGTTGACTTCAGGATGGAAATAACATTTGTATCATACATCCTTGGTTTTCTCTGTTCTCAGCGTTGCCAATCCTATGTGCAAAAACTTTGTTTTGATATTTCCAGAAATCTTCATATCATCTAAATCACCTTAATAAAACAAATGCATACTGTAAAAAGACGTTTTATGAATAATTTGACAATTGAGGTTCTGAATATAGCATTTCTTATTGATAGTTTGCACATTAGTTATCATTCTTCGATTAATTTTTTCTTTGGGAAAAATATGGGATAATCTACTCTAGATGATTATCTTTTAGAATGAAAACTGTCTATCTTTTTTCTTTATTTTTTAAAGCATTTCAATGTGCTTCATTTCAATGCTGTTTTTTCTTATTTCCTTAGCAATATTTCCCTTAAATTATAATTCAGGCATGTATCTCTTTCTATTTGTTGATGGAAAGAAAAGCCATTCCAAAAAGATCTTTTTCTTAAATCTTTTCCTCAAAAAATTTGTTGTCCTTTCTGTTTTAGTTTGTTACCACATTTAAAAAACTTGACCTAATTTAACATTTTCAATTCCTTTTCTGTTACTAGTATAGTTAGAAAGTCTACTACAGTTAGATTTCCAGACTCACCACTCGTTAGGATGAAAATTATGCTCCCCCAAGCCAAATTCATATGTTAAAGTTCGCATCTACAGAATCTTCAGTTCAGTTCAGTTCAGTCGCTCAGCTGTCTCTGACTCTTTGCAACCCCATGGACTGCAGCACGCCAGGCTTCCCTGTCTGTCACCAACTCCCAGAGCTTGCTCAAACTCATGTCCATCAAGTCTGTGATGCCATCCAACCATCTCATCCTCTGTTGTCCCCTTCTCCTGTCTTCAGTCTTTCCCAGTATCAGGGTCTTTTCAAATGTGTCATTTCTTCACATTAGGTAGTCAAAGTATTGGAGTTTCAGCTTCAGCATCAGTCCTTCCGATGAACACCCAGGACTGATCTCCTTTAGGATGGAGTGGTTTGATCTCCTTGCAGCCCAAGGGACTCTCAAGAGTCTTCTCCAACACCACAGTTCAAAAGCATCAATTCTTCAGCACTCAGCTTTTTTATAATCCAACTCTCACATCCATACATGACTACTGGAAAAACCATAGCTTTGACTAGATGGACATTTGTTGGTAAAGCAATGCCTCTGCTTTTTAAAATGCTGTCTAGGTAGCTCATAACTTTTCTTCCAAGGAGCAAGCGTCTTTTAATTTCATGGCTGCACTCACCACCTGCAGTGACTTTGGAGCCCCAAAAATTGGTCTGCCACTGTTTCTATTGTTTCCTCACCTATTTGCAACGACGTGATGGGACAAGATGCCATGATCTTAGTTTTCTGAATGTTGAGTTTTAAGCCAACTTTCTCACTCTCCTCTTTCACTTTCATCCAGAGGCTCTTTAGTTCTTCTTTGCTTTCTGCCATAACAGTGGTGTCATCTTCATATCTGAGGTTATTGATATTTCTCCAAGCAATCTTGATTCCAGCTTGTGCTTCATCCAGCCCAGCGTTTCTCATGATGTACTCTGCACAGAAGTTAAATAAGCTGGGTGACAATATACAGTGACATACTCCTTTCCTATTTGGAACCAGTCTGTTGTTCCATGTCCAGTTCTAACTCTTGCTTCTCGATCTGCTTATGGATTTCTCAGGAGGCAGGTCAGGTGATCTGGTGTTCCCATCTCTTTATGAATTTTCCAGTTTGTTGTGATCTACACAGTCAAAGGCTTTGGCATAGTCAATAAAGCAGAAGTAGATGTTTTTCTTGAACTCTCTTGCTTTTTCTATGATCCAACAGATGTTGGCAATTTTATCTCTACTTCCTCTGCTTTTTCTAAATCCAGCTTGAACATCTGGAAATTCACTATTCAGGTTCTGTTGAAGCCTGGCTTGGAGAATTTTGAGTATTACTTTGCTAGCATGTGAGATGAGTGCAATTGTGCGGTAGTTTGAGCATTCTTTGGCAGAACCATAGAATGTAACTATATAGAGATAGGGTCTTTGAAGAAGTAATTAAGTTAAAATGAGGCCATTAGAGTGGTCTTCTACCCAATCTGACTTGTGTCCCTATAAGAAGAGTAAATTAGGACATGGACATGTACAGAGAGAAGATCCTGTGGAAATATTGAGAGAAGACAGCCATATACAAGCCAAGGAGACAGAAACTAAACCTGCCAGTACAGTGATCTCAAACTTCTAGCCTCCAGAATTGTGAGAAAATTAGAGTGTAAGCATCCTAATGTCAAATACCTTGTCTATTTTGTAACTGTGTGCCAGCAACTTGAATATGCATTTATAAAAATACAATATTAACTATTAAAGCTACAACTTCAGATTGGTACCAATATTAGCAGAATTTAATGGCTGAGGAAAGTAAGACTTAGAGGAGAATAAATAGCTTGCCAGAGGATCATGTAGCTAGATGTAGCAGCCTTGGGATTCAAAATGTCACATATCTGATGCTAAAATCTGTGGCCTTAATCACATGATTGACTGCCTCCAGGTCTCCTGATTTTTGACCTTTTGATAAATTTTACAGTCCTGTTCATCCCTTGAATCTGATATTTGGTGCTATTTCAGCAGGCCTAAGCTTTGGATCTCTATATAATTATGGTGAGTAGCTTCCTATAGTCACACTACTTCTGCCTTCTTTGGTTAAATCTCCCCTGTCATATTAGATATTCCATTCTTACCCTTCCCCACAAGACCTTGAAACACTCTTCCCTTTACTTTGCAAAAAAGGTGTGTCCTTGGTTAAGTTATACTCTCTGGGCCTCAATTTCTTAACACTCTGTTTCAGATTTAAAAGTTCAGCAATAATAGTCACAACTCATGTTTCTTTATTGTCTTTCATTTGGAACTTTTAAGTTATCATGATTTTAACTTCAGCAATTTAATTTCCCTACTACTAAGACATACGAATCCTACAAAGAGTTGGGAGATTCCCCACATTGTAGGAAGGTCATTCTTTACCTTATTTATAGCACATGGCCTCTTCATCAGTTAATCAAGTACAACAATGCTTTAATAAGTATTTCATGAATGTCTCCTATGTGCTAGGGTCTTTGTTAGGAGTTTGGTGTGTTGAGATGCTACAGATGATCAGTGCATAGATGTGGCCACATGTGTGCATGCTCACTCACTTTAGTCTGTCCAACTCTTTGCAATCCCATGGATGGTAGCCCGCCAGGCTCCTCTGTCCATGGGATTCTCCAGGCAAGAATACTGAAGTCAGTTACCATGCCCTCCTCCAGGGGATCTTCCTGAACCAGGAATTGAACCCATGTCTCCTGCATTGCAGGTGGATTCTTTACCATTGAGCCACTGGGGAAGCCCAGGTGTGGCCTTAAAGGAGTTCAAAATTGAGTGGGAGATACAGACAAACCTATGATACGTCTAGTCAAAGCAACTGATATCAGAGTTAAATCCAATGATAACAGCAACAACAAAATCAGTTGTGGAAATATGGATAAGCATGACTTTAATGGTATAACTTTCTATTTGTTCTGGGGATTTAAGTCCAGGGAGCATCTTTAAAGCCGGTAGAATCCAAAAGTATGAAAAGAAACCAAGAGACAGGGAGGTCCTCCTCTACCATCTGATCTGATTCCTACAGCAGAATTTCAGACACTCCTCTGGTTTCTGAGTTCACCTCCTTCCCTAACCCTGGGATTTCTGTCTTTTTAAGCAAGCTTCAGCCTTGCAATCACCAGCAGGCAGGCAATCTGCTGTTCATTCCTGAAGCTCCAGGGATCTGCTTTCTGCTTGGACTATTTTTGAGCTGCCACATTGGCAAGGCATTTGGTTTGCAGGCATGTGGGTCGGGGCAGCCTTCTTAGCAAGATGACCCAGGGGAGGCTTGAGGAATAGAATGGAAAGGAAGCCTCATCAGCAATCACAGCCAAGAAGTCACTCCAAAAGATATAGTTAATCTGTAGCTGAGGAGTGAGGCAGGCTTGGCATCCCTGGAATGTTTTGTTTCAGGTTAGTACCTAGCTGGGATTCCCATGCCCTCAAGAGACAGACTACAGGAGAACTGAGGAAGTGTTGTTGATCCCAGAGAGCACTTGAAAATAGAGCAAAGAACAAAAGTATTACATATGCTTCACAAAAGTGCCTTATATTCTACTCTCTTTACAAGAACTAGTCATATGTGTGTGCTCAGTCGCTTCAGTTGTGACTGACTCTCTGCGACCCCATGGACTGTAGCCCACTAGGCTTCTCTGCCCATGGGATTCTCCAGGAAAGAATACTGGAGTGAGTTGCTATGCCCTCCCTTCAGGGGATCTTCCCGACCCAGGGACTGAACCCGAGTCTCCTGTGTCTCTTGAATTGCAGGGAGATTCTTCACCACTGAGTCACCAGGGAAGCCCTAGTTCTTGTATATAATGCATTATAAACTGCAAAGTCATTTTCCTATGAGAAAAGGAATAATATTACCACACTGTGAGTGAGGAAACAGAGGTGGGGAGAGGTTCAGCCACCTTCCCAGGGTTGTACTTGTATCTCAAAGCAAAGCCAGGACACGCTCACAGGCCTTCTGCTCCCAGGTCTCATGGTTCTTCCGCTACAGGACTTCTCATCCACGCTTAGAGTCTAGGAACTATGCTATGAGATTCTAGAGGTTGGGTGTCCTTTCCTGCCTTCTCCAACTTTGCCACATTTACTTCCTGAGTCAGTGCCTGCTGCCTGCTCAGCAAAGATGAGCCCTACCCACATCAGAGGAGGGTTTAACATGAATGCATAAAGAAGGTGTGTTTTATATATATATATATATATAAAAAAGACATATGACATATAATATGACATTTTAGATGCATGGAATATCATCAAAATATATTACATGATATGCCACAGGGTATGTCCAAGTGATGTTTGAAGAATTTAGAGTCTACATTGGAAACCTTTGCAAAATTAAGGATAAGTTATTCTATTTTGGGCAAAAACTAATGTGGTTGCAGACTTCTGTACTGTGTGTGTGTGTATGTGTGTGTGTGTGTGTGTGTGTGTGTGTGTGTGTAGTATGGGCTTCCCTAGTGACTCAGTGGTAAAGAATAACTGGCCATTGCAGGAGACACAGGTTCAATCCCTAGGTTTGAATCCCCTGGAAAAGGAAATGCAACCCACTCCAGTTCTGGCCTGGGATCCCATGGACAGAGGGGCCTAGCGGGCTACAGTCCATGGAGTTGCAAAAGAGTTGGATACAACTTAGTGACTAAACAAAATGTGTAGTATACACACAATGGAATATTCAGTTCAGTTCAGTTCAGTTTAGTTGCTCAGTCATGTCCGACTCTTTGCGACCCCATGAATCGCAGCACGCCAGGGCTCCCTGTCCATCACTAACACCCGGAGTTCACTCAGACTCATGTCCATCGAGTCAGTGATGCCATCCAGCCATCTCATCCTCTGTCGTCCCCTTCTCCTCCTGCCCCCAATCCCTCCCAGCATCAAAGTCTTTTCCAATGAGTCAACTCTTTGCATGAGGTGGCCAAGGTACTGGAGTGTCAGCTTTAGCATCATTCCTTTCAAAGAACACCCAGGACTACTCAGCCATAAAAGAATGAGATAATGCCATTTGCAGCAACATGAATGGGCCGAGAGAGTCTCATACTAAATAAACTAAGAGAGAGATAAATATATGATATAGCTTACATGTGGAATCTAAAAAAAAAGATACAAATTAATTTATTTACAAAACAGACTCACAGACATAAAAAATGAACTTATGATTATCAAAGGACAAAGAAGATGAGGAATAAATTAGGAGTTGGGTTTAAAATATATGTACTACCGTATATAAAATAGATAAGAACCTATTGTATAGCACAAGGAACTCCACTCAACATCTTGTAATAACCATAATGAAGAAAAATGTAAAAATAACATATAAATATATTTTTTCATTTATATATATAAAACTAAATCACTTTGCTGTGCAACTGAAATTAACACAACATTGTAAATCAGTTATATTTCAATACAATTTTTAAAAAGAATCAGTTAAAACTGCAGGCTCAAGCTTCTGGGGACTCTAAACTGCAACCTTTATTCCAAATATTTGGTCTGGTTTTTGTTACGCTTAACATCTCCCATTCCTCACTGTCTAGCCTCCACTTGCCCCCTGCACCCTTCCCCGACCCTCACACTCCCCCTGTTGCCCCACACCCTGTCCAGTTTGAGGTTGCTAAATTTTTCACCATCTATTCTGCTTAGTTGATTGGCCTCCTGCTGCAGTAACCACACTGCTTGACTAGGGCTCAAGATAACCACCTATTCTGTTAGCTCCTGTTCTTATGTTGGGGTAATATTAGATTCTCTCTATATATAGACATATACTTCTTCTGTTCTCCAAACCCTTTATGAAGCAGTAAATAGTACAGGATGAGAACATGGGTTTATATCCTGACAGGTTACTTAAACTTCCTGTACTTTAGTCCGATCGTCCCTAAGATGGGGATAATAATGGCACTTAATTGGTAGGATTGCTGTAACTATTAAATGGGTAAGTCCATGGATGCCCTGAACATGTGGTGTGTAGCATGCACTCACATCCTAAATCCTAAAAGATGATGCTGTTAAAGTGCCGCACTCAATATGCCAGCAAATTAAACTGGAAAAGCTCAGCTTTCTTTTCAGTCCCTAAGAAAGGCAATGCCTAAGACTGTTTAAACTACCACACAATTGCAATTATCTCACATACTAGCAAAGTAATGCTCAAAATTCTCCAAGTCAGTCTTTAACAGCACATGAACTGTGAACTTTCAGATGTTCAAGCTGGATTTAAAAAAAGGCAGAGGAACCAGAGATCAAACTGCCAACATCTGTTGGATCATTGAAAAAGCAAGAGAGTGCCAGAAAAACATCTACTTCTACTTTATTGACTACACCAAAGCCTTTGACTGTGTGGATCAAAACAAACTGTGGAAAATTCTGAAAGAGATGGGAATACCAGACCACCTGACCTGCCTCCTGAGAAATCTGTATGCAAGTCAAGAGGCAATAGTTAGAACTGGACATGGAACAAAACACTGGTTCCAAATGGGAAAAGGCGTACATCAAGGCTGTATATTGTCACCCTGCTTATTTAACTTATATGCAGAGTACATCATGCAACATGTTGGACTGGATGAAGCACAAGCTGAAATCAAGATTTCCAGGAGAAATATCAATGACTTCAGATATGCAGATGATACCACCCTTATGGCAGAAAGCAAAGAAGAGCTAAAGAGCCACTGGATGAAAGTGAAAGAGGTGAGTGAAAAAGTTGGCTTAAAACTCAACACTCAGAAAACTAAGATTATGGTATCTGGTCCCATCACTTCATGGCAAATAGATGGGGGAACAATGGAAACAGTGACAGACTTTATGTTTTGGGGCTCCAAAATCACTGCAGGTGGTGACTGCAGCCATGAAACTAAGAGATGCTTGCTCCTTAGAAGAAAAGCTATGACCAACCTAGATAACATATTAAAAAGCAAACACATTACTTTGCCAACAAAGGTCCATCTAGTCAAGGCTATGGCTTTGCCAGTAGTCATGTATGGATGTGAGAGTTGGACCATAAAGAAAGCTGAGTGCTGAAGAATTGATGCTTTTGAACTGTGGTTTTGGAGAAGACTCTTGAGAGTCCTTTGGACTGCAAGGAGATCCAACCAGTCAATCCTAAAGGAAATCAACACTGAATATTCCTTGGAAGGACTGATGCTGAAGCTGAAACTCCAATACTTTGGCCACCTGATGAGCAAAGACTCATTGGAAAAGACTCTGATGCTGGGAAAGATTGAAGGCGGGAGGAGAAGAGGACGACAGAAGATGAGATGGTTGGATGGCATCACTGACTCAATGGACACAAGTTTAAGCAAGCTCCGTAGTTGGTGATAGACAGGGAAGCCTGGCGTGCTGCAGTGCATGGGGTCTCAAAGAGTTGGACATGACTGAGCAACTGAAGAGAACTGAACTGAAGCACTCACATTAGGGCTTCCCTAGTGGCTCAAATGGTAAAGAGATAGCCTGCAATGGAGAAGACTCGAGTTAAGCTGTGGTTTCAGTATTTTATTTGGGTATTAACAATGACCTATTTCCTGAAGTTTCTGAGTTTTTCTTGTTTTGTTTCTCATGAATTGACATTTTTTACTATCGAAATTCACGTGTCAAAATCTTACTCATTCTTCATAAAGTTATCAGTCATATGAATTCCAAACAGTAGACTCTAACAACTATTCATGACTCTCTGCTCTGCGCTTGGCAGACTGCTTGGTCTTGCAGATCCAGGGGTTGAGGAGGACCATCCTGTGGCCTCTACTTCCTTGATGCTCTTCTCTTCACTCTCATATATTCCGGCCTATTAAGCCACTACCCCTGCAGAAGTTACATTTTCTTTTATGTTACTTAGTTTTTACATATCTGGATCAGTGGCATTAGGTGGGGAGGAATAATATTAGTGACTGCTGCATCCTGGTGGCCTAATATATAATATAGCACACAAAACAGAGAGAGGACTTATTGTTTGTTGAATTAACAGCTGAATGAATGCATGCATGCAGAGATGTGCTTGTTTTTGTCCACTTGAGCCCTCCTAAGTAATGAGGTATTAAGGAAAAGGAAGTATTTCTAAAGCTCTCTCTGTTTCTCTGACAGTTATCCATAGAGTACCCTCAGGCATCAATGTTCATCTTCCTTCTGGAGGAATTTATGGGCATAAACATTCCAGATTCCATAGCTAAAAACATCAGCTTGGCTTGATGGGTGCTGTAGTCTTAGGTTGCTTTAAAGTTTCAAGTGTCTCTGTTTTTAGCATACTCAAAATCTGATCTTCTTAGAGAAAAAGAATAAACAACATTCCAAACTATTTGCTTTTTTAAGAGAATCACTCTTCAATCCTTTCTTCTTTTGAAAAGTTTTTTTACAGATCTGAGAACAGAATGGAGTCCTTTGTCAGACCTTAATCTTTATAGCAGAGAAAAATAATTTACACTATAAATTGGACTTATCTATTTGCCAGTTACCTATTAATCATTAACTAAAAGCATGATTACAATGTCACTAAGAAACCCGCCTAAAGCCCTGTAATTGTCCTAATGCATTCTACTGTCATCTCATCAAAGGCACGTTATCCAAAGGACTGTAAAGTTGAGAAAGAACCAAGGAGTTTGAGATCAGTCCATTCTTTTGACAAAGAAGAATACTGAAGAACAAAGAGTTAAAGACTCTGAAGCTATAAACATTGAATATGAAAAATTATATAAAAGGTCATATATTAACTTCTGAATACCAAGAAACATACCAAATGACAATTAACAACTGTGGAAAATATTCATATAGATAATGACAAAAAAGACCAACTAAGAAACTATGAGGATCCTGTACAATTCAATAATAAAGTGACAAGTTAACCTAACATAACATAGCAAAGAATGTAAATAGACACACATAGGAGACAGAAAATACAGATAAATATTTTTCCACTTGAGTCAAAAGATTATTAAGTTTGAGAATAGATAGTGTAAATGAGAGTACAGGTTGGCCAACACACTTTATTTGTGGAAATGTGTAAATAGGTAGCACAACCAGTTTTGAATGGCAATTTTAAAATATTGACAAATTTTAAATGTATTTAACCTCTCACCTTTCAATTCCAATATGAAAAATCTATTCTTTAGCTATGCTTACAAATGTCCAAAATCATATATATATGATTTAAATTTTTATAAATAAATATTATATTAAATAATATATGTATATTATTTTACCAAAAAAAGATAGAAAAAAGAAACAATCAAAATGCCTGTTAATAAGTGATTGTTGTTGTGTTTAGTCACTAAGTCATGTCTGACTCATTTGCAACCTCATGGGTTGTAGCCCATCAGGATTCTCTCTCCAGATTTCCCAGGAGTTCCCAGGCAAGAGTACTGGAGTGGGTTGCCATTTCCTTCTCCAGGGGATCTTCCTGACCCCGGGATTGAATCTGATTACTAAAGAGTGTTGCAACCAATACAATGAAATTCTATTTTTTTAAAATATTTTATTGAATCACTTAAACAGTGACTAGATTAACACTGCATGATAATAACATCTTTTAAAATTTTATTTATTTATTTTAATTGGAGGCTAATTACTTTACAATATTGTGGGTTTTGCCATACATTGACATGAATCAGCCATGACATCTTAATATTATAATGAAATTAGTGTTGACCTTGTGGAGTCCCTAGAATCTGTCTTAAAGTGCCATTGTGTTCCAGGATATGAAGGAGTTAATGAAGGATAAATTTTGGAAAGTGAATTTTATTTATAATACCTAAGTTTGAAAAATAAGTTATAAAATTTTTTAAAACTTTAAAATGGTCTCAATTTTGACTTGGTTTACTTACTGACAGACTTATTTACTTATTTATTTACTCACTGGCTTACTGCTTACAACCTTTGCCTACAATATAAAGATTAAAAAAAACCTTTCTAGATAGCAGATATTTTGTGTCTAACTAGAAGAATTTTCTGAGACTTATGTAGCCTTTACTATAATCTTGATTGTTTAAGAGAGAAAAGCAAATGTTTCTTGTTCCTCACTTAGAATGAAGATTCTTTAAAATCCTGTTACTGTCTTTTTAAAAGTTTTATTGACACTTTGATTAAAAATATAATGAAATATTATTTCTCAGCCATTCATAATCCTACTTACTCATGCCCACGTTTCCTCCTTCAATTTTTGCCTTGCTCAAATCAGATCCTCCGTATAGAAAATGTGAAATAAATCTTGTAGAGTATCTTTTAAATTACCTTCGTGATTTCTTAGAGGGTTCTCAGAAAATAACAGAGTTTTGTTGCTTCACCTTACAAGAAGAGAGATGCTAGAAATACTTAGGTTCATTTATTAGTTATGTTTGATGAGTTGCATGAGAAACATTCTCAAATAAGAAGCTACTCAGGCTGCTGCTACTGCTAAGTAGCTTCAGTCGTGTCCAACTCTGTGCGACCCCATAGATGGAAGCCCACCAGGCTCCTCTGTCCACAGGATTCTCTAGGCAAAAATACTGGAGTGGGTTGCTATTTCCTTCTCCAACTCAGGCTACCTAGGTTAAATTGGTATAAGTCAATGCCATTAACTTTTTTGAACTTCTGGGCTTTATGACAGTTTCCTAGAGATTCATCAATGCCTCACTGTCCATGTCACATTTCTGATTATGAGTCTTGATGGTGTATTGCTTGATATTAGGCAACAACAGTATATTGTGACCAGTCATAATTTCAGTTATTTAAAGTGCTAACTTGGCTACAGCCATACTTACCTCTTTTTAAACACCTTTTTTAAAGAGAAGTTTTAGCCTTACAACAAAATTAAAGGAAGACAGAGATTTCCAGATACCTCTCCCTCCACCACACACACATAACCTCCCCCTCATCAACATCCCCCACCAGAGTGGTGCATTTACTATAACTGATGAACCTGCAAAGTCATGCCACAGGCAAGCAAAGTCCATAGGTTACCTTAGGTTCACTCTTGGCCTCATATGTTCTATGCGTTTGGACAAACGTATAATGATGTAACCATCATTTTGCTATCATACAGCATTATGCTATCGTACAAATTCTACTGCCATCATCATTTTGCTATCATACAGCATTATGCTATCATACAAATTCTACTGCCCTACAAATCCTATGTGTTCTACTTGTGTTCATTCCTGCTGCTCTTAACACTGACAACAACTGATCATTTCATAATCTCCACTGTATTGCTTTTTTTGAGAATGTTCTATAGTTGGAATCATACAATACATAGCCTTTTCAGGTTGGCTTCTTTCGCTTAGTAATATGCATTTAGGTTTCTTCATGTCTTTTCATGCCTTGATAGCTCATTTCTTTTTAGCACTGAATAATATATTATTGTCTGCATTTATTTATCCATTCACCTATTGAAAGACTTTCTGTTTGTATCCAAGTTTGGAAGTTGGAGGTTGCTATACACATGTATGTTCAGGATTTTAAGTGCACATAGGTTTTCAACTCCTTCGTGTAAATACCAAGAAGCATGTTTATTAGATCCTATGGTAAGAGTATTTTTAGTTTATGAGAAGCTACCAAACAGTCTTCCAAAGTGGCTTGCATAATTTTGCGTTTCCACCAGCAATGACTGAGAGTTCTCACAGCTCCATGTCCTCACCAGCATTTGATATTGTCAGATGCTCCCAGTTCTTCTAAGTGTATAGTGGTATCTCTGTGTTATAATTTGCATTTCTCCAATGACATATAACATGGAACACTTTTTTATGTGTTTGTGCGCCATTGTATATCTTCTTTGGTGAAGCGTCTGCTAAGACTTTGACCCATTTTTTACTTGGGACCATTTTCTTATTGTTGAATTTTAAGAATTCTTTGTGCATTTTAGATAACTATTTTTACCATATGTGTGTTTTACAAATATTTTCCCCCAATATGTGGCTTAAAATGAAATTCTATGAAGCTTTTAAAAAGAAAGAGATAGATCTGTATGTACTGATGTAGAAATATACCTGATACAGATTATTAAATAGAGGGAAAAGTATAGAATCAAGACAACTTTGTGCATATCAGACAAATATTTTTCTTTCTGGAAATACCAAAGAAAAATGGTTATGTGAAACTTCTCTTACTTTGTTTCTTTCTCTACTTTTTAAAATTTTCTAAACATTTAAAATTCATTTATTGTACTTAGATGGTAGTATAGACTTTAGGCAATTTTCCTCAATTTGCTTATTCCTTAGGTTGTATGTGTGATTTAATTTAAAATTAAAGAAAAACTAACATATTTTAATAGAATTTTAAAGGAAGTCCTTCAAAGAAATCAAGAACATGCAAGTTTCCCCAAATTTGACCTTAGCTTTCTCAATATTCGCTCATGGAAAACTATTCTCCAGCCAGCCTGGCCAAATACCTCAGTTTGTTTTCATCTATCTTACAATTTATCTATTTTGTTTCCTTAGTATGACATACACTTCCTTACCTTCCTGTCATGTCTGTAATTTCTCCTCATCTTTAAGAATCAATCTAAGCATAGTCTTCTTTAGAAAGCATTTAATTTTCAGGACAAAGTTAAGTTCTTCCTTCTCTGGATTCACATACCTCTTACATTTTTTTCATGGGCTTTCCGGGCAGTTCAGCCATAAAGAATTTGCTTGCATTGCAGGAGATGCAGGTGAAAGTGTTATATTACTATTTATTTTTGTCTCCTGTCTTTTTGAAGGATTATAAAGAAGGTTGAGAGCCAAAGAACTGAAGCTTTCAAACTGTGGTACTGGAGAATAGTCTTGAGAGTCTCTTGAACTGCAGGGAGATCAAACCAGTCAATCTTAAAAAAATCAACCCTGAGTATTCATTGAAAGGAATTATGCTGAAGCTGAAGCTTCAATATTTTGGCCACTTGATGCAAAGAGCCAACTCACTGAAAAAGATCTGATGATAGGAATGATTGAGGGCAGGAGGAGAAGGGGGCAACAGAGGATGAGATAGTTGGATAGCATCACTGACTCAATGGACATGAATTTGAGTAAACTCTGGGAGATAGTGAAGGACAAGAAAACCTGGCATGCTGCAGTCCATGGGTTGCAAGGAGTTGGAACAACTTGGCTACTAAACACCACCAAAGCATCTGGAGGTCAGGCCTTTTTATTCATACCAATAGATAAAAAGGCACAGTTACTGGCATAGTATCTAGAATACAGTAAAAACTTAAAATGTTTGATGAATGAATGAATTTTTAATGAAAATGATTTATCCTCAATCTAAGAGTAGTCAAATCAAGTCAAGTCTAGTCAAGGCTTTTTCCAGTAGTCATATATGGATGTGAGCGTTGGACTACAAAGAAAGCTGAGTGCCGAAGAATTGATGCTTTTGAACAGTGGTGTTGGAGAAGACTTTTGAGAGTCCCTTGGACTGCAAGGAGACCCAACCAGTCCATCCTAAAGGAAATCAGTCCTGAATATTCATTGGAAAGACTGATATTGAAGATGAAACTCCAATACTATGGCCACATGATGCGAATAACTGACTCATTGGAAAAGACCCTGATGCTGGGCAAGATTGAAGGCAGGAGGAGAAGGGGACAACAGAGGATGAGATGGTTGGATGGCATCCCCGACTTGATGCACATGAATTTGAGGAAACTCCAGGAATTGGTGATGGACAGGGAGGTCTGGCATGCTGCAGTCCATGGTGTCGCAGAGTCGGATACGAATGAGCAACTGAACTGAACTGAAGAGTAGTCAAAAGTAAAACTCATCTTTGGACTTTTCAAGAATTCTCCACTGTGGTTAAGAACATGGCTCTTTAGTAAGACTGCATTGTTTAACTCTCAGTTCTGCTCTCTTATTAGCTATATATCTTGGGACAATTACAGAACTTCTCCAACTCTCATTTTTAAAATATAAAGTAAGGATAATACTAGAACATTGCAGACTTGTTGTGGATTAAATGAAATAAAACTTGTAAAGAGTTTAGAATAGCGCCTACATGCGTGCATGCTCGGTCGGAAGTCATGTACAATTCTTCTGCAATTCCATGGACTGTAGCCCACCAGGCTCTTCTGTCCATGGAATTTTCCAGACAAGAATACCAGAGTGGGTTGCCATTTCCTCCTCCAGGGGATCTTCCTGATCCAGGAATCGAACCTGCGTCTCCCAAGTCTCATGCATAGGCAGGCAGATTCTTTTTGACTGAGCCACCTGGGAACAGTGTCTAGCACACAGTAAAAGCTAAATACATATTATCCTTTAGAATTACTGTATTAGATCCATTCTCCTACTTTTTTAGAAAAAAAAATATTAATTCATTATTTTTAAAATTTTTGGCTGAGCTGGATCTTTGTTGCTTCTTGTGGACTTTCTCTAGTTGCAGCAAGAAGGGATTATGCTCTCATTGCTGTGCATGGACTTATCATTGCAGTGGAGCACAGGCTTTAGCATGCAAGGGTTTCAGAAGTTATAGCTCACGGGCTCACCAGTTGTGGCTCACCAGCTTAATTGCCCTGTGGCATGTGGGATCTTCTCTGTTCGGGGATGTATCAACTACATTGGCAGGTGGCTTCATAAACATTGAACCACTACAGAAGTCTCATTCTCTGATTTTCTTTTCTTTCTTTCTTTCTTTTTTTTTTTAACTTAAAGTGATGGAAAGAATTGGAATTACTCTATGTCTTGAGAGTCGCTTGGACTGCAAGGAGATCCAGCCAGTCCATCCTAAAGGAAGTTAGTCCTGATTATTCATTGGAAGGACTGATATTGAAGCTGAAACTCCAATACTTTGGCCACCTGATCTGAAGAACTGACTCATTGGAAAAGACCCTGATGCTGGGAAAGATTGAAGGTGGAGGAGAAGGGGACGACAGAGGATGAGATGGTTGGATGGCATCACTGACTCAATGGACATAAGTTTGAGTAAGATGCGGGAGTTGATGATGGACAGAGAGGCCTGGTGTGCTGCAGTCCATGGGGTCACAAAGAGTCGGACATGACTGAGCAGCTGAACTGAACTGATGTCTTTATTTGCCCAACAATGGTACGTTTTGGTGGTAAGCTAATTTGTTACTGGAATCGTCTCACTTTCTCTAAACATGCGCTTTGAGACATGTTTTCCTAGTTTTAGATCCTACGTTTCCATTTTCTTCTTCAGTTCATGTTTCTGGCTTGTGCCTGGTTTCAATGAGGTAAGAGTTATTCTCCCGATCCTGAGTATCCTTTTTGTCTTGTAGGCCTGCCGCTCTTCAGGGTTCCATTCATGTTTCATCCTTTTTATGTAGTTTTCCAAGAATGGCTGTAATGATCACATGAATTATAATATACTACAGTTGTTTACTTGTTTGTATTTCCCAGTAGACTAAGCTTTGTTAAGCCAGTGATCTTATCTCATTATTCTGTTTAGCCAATGCCAAGAACAAGGTCTAATGGTCTAGAAACATGCTAAATCTTGAAGCAAGTTTATAGCTTTGGATGATTTGTGCTTTACCAGACTTGCAAAAAACATTTTTTAGCTAAAATGACTTCTCTATAATTTCCTTTGTAGCTATGATGAAAGTAACTTGCTAAGATTTTTTTCAATTATTTATTTATTTTATACAAATTTATTACAGATCTTCTAATTACAAAGTAGACAAAATGTTGTGGGGAAAAACAAAACAACAGATATAATTCCAGACGTGGGTCCTGCCATAGTGGCTCAGAGATTAGTGGTAGAGACAAAGCACAATCAATAAGAAAAGCACACAATCAATAAGAATGATATAAATGATGTGTTCAAAATAAGAAGTAGAGAAAGTGATGTGAGTTAACAGATAGGAGCAGGATTATGCTGGCCATTATTTTAACAACCAGCTCTCTGAGTGAAAGCCTTGATTTGTAGCATTTGCCAGCTTCCTGATGTAAATACTCCTACCAACACTGGTTTCTAGCTATGCTTGAGATCACCGAATGCAAAGTTGTGAAAATATGTACATAATTCAACCTTGCTAGTGATTTGCGGCTAGCTCCAACATGCCTTTGGATGGGAGAAATGGTTTTAGACAGTCATGGTCTGGTCATTCATCATGGAAGAGCCAGAAATTGAAAATAGTCTTGAAGACTGCATAGAAAATAGTTTAGTCATGGAAAAGACATTCCAGATTTGGAGACTGGTAAAAGCAATGCATAACAGCAGTAATGAGTGTGGGACATTCAGGCAAAGGTATTCAGCACACAGTAGGCATTCAACAAATATGTTTGTGAATAATTGAACAGTAGTAAATAGACCATCTGATTGGAAAATGCATCTCTGTATGCCGAGAACTAAGAGGACGGCTCAGATGTTGCAGCAATCCACAGGTCTCTATCTTTCTTCGTAAAGATGCTTTTCAGAGGAGATGATTGGATGACATCACTGTTTCAATGGACATGAGTTTGAGCAAATTGTAGGAGATGGGGAAGGACAGGGAAGCCTGGCATGCTGCAGTCCATGGGGTCACAAAGAGTTGGACACAACTGAGAAGCCATAAGATAGGATTAACAAATAATTCTAAGAAAGAAGAAAATTTTAGTTTTCATAGGTGGGAGAGGCTTCTAAATGTTGTATATCTTCCTAATAGCTTTACCTCCCTTAAACATGCCTCTAAACGTTGAATTAAATTATAGTATTTTCTATAAATATAGATCAAGGAGGGCTAGATAAAGATCAATCATTTTCTCTCACCTGGCTTATAAATATGGAATTCGGTGGTTGGCAGGAGTCAAGAAATGTGTTTTTTTGTAAATGACCAGAAACTAGATCTTTTCTACTTTGTGGGCCATATAGTCTTGTTTCAACTCTGCCATTTTAGCACGAAAACAGCCATAGACAATATGTAGATGAATGAGTGTGGTTGTGTTCCAATTACATCTTATTTATGAATAAGGTAAGGGACAGATATGGCCTAAAAGCCATAGTTTGCATGTTTCTTGCCTGGGGCATCAAGAGATCTAGGAAATTTAGGTTTCTTTAAAGTTCACAGGATGGCACCAAAGATCAAAAAAATGCCAAAAATTCACAAAGATAATATGACATAAAAATGACTCAGTAATCAGGATGAGATGGTGAGAGGCATCATTGACTCAATGGACATGAGTTTGAGCAAACTCCCAGAGACAGTGAAGGACAAGGAAGCCTGGCATGCTGCAGTCCATCGGGTTGCAAAGAGTCATACAAGACTGAGTGACTGAACAACAACAGCAAACAGAGTTTAATCTGTTCTGGTAGGATATTATTCCCAACACTCTTCCTTCTGCCTTGATGTCTAGGTTTGGTGGTTTTGATGTTATTTGCTATCATAATTTTGGTACTTATATACTTTCTTGAAAATTGATCTCTGAATAAAACTTGATATGGGATATTACTTAATTCTATTATAATATTAAAGTTGCCAAGAAAACAATAAAATCTGCTTAATAATCTTCCACTTACTTATTTGATACTATATCCATGTTCTTGGGAACATGAGTGAGGTGGAGATGGTAACAACTTCTTCAACCACTCGTCCATTGATAGACCCTTATGTTGTGTCCACATGCTGGTTATTGTAAATAATGCTGCTATGAAGGTAGGAGTGCTTTTTTCGAGTTAAGTGTTTTGTTTTCTTTGGATACGTTCCCAGAATTGGGACTGCTGGATCATATGGCGGTTGTACTTTTAATTTTTTGAGGATCCTCCATAGCATTTTCCATAATGGCTATATCAATTTACAAATTTCACCAACACTGCACAAGGATTCCCCTTTCTCCACATCCAGGCCAGTGTCTATCTCTCGTTTTTTGTTGATGGCCATTCTAACAAGCAAGAAGTACTGTTTCATTTTGGTTTTAATTTGCATTTCTCTAATGACTAGTGATGAAGGCAATGGCAAGCCACTCCAGTACTCTTGCCTAGAAAATCCCATGGATGGAGGAGCCTGGTGGGCTACAGTCCGTGGGGTCACCACGAGTCGGTCGCGACTGAGCGACTTCACTTTCACTTTTCACTTTCATGCAGTGGAGAAGGAAATGGCAACCCACTCCAGTGTTCTTGCCTGGAGAATCCCAGGGATGGCAGAGCCTGGTGGACTGCTGTCTATGGGGTCGCACAGAGTCGGACACGACTGAAGCGACTTAGCAGCAGCAGCAGCAATGACTAGTGATGCTGAGCATCTTTTTATGGACCTGTTGGCTTTTTGTACATCTTCTTGACATCCACTACATTTAAAACCAATAAGCACGTAATTTATGAAGTGCCAACCAACCTGTCAACAAACGCGTGATGAAGAAGGAAGATGGGATCATTGGCAGATCCTGGTACCTGAGACATCGTTCCGTTCATGTAGATGTGCAAGGCATTGTGCATACTGCTTTGAGAGGCATCTGCTATCCCAGTAAGTGGATCAGCAAATCCTGTTGGCAAAAAGAAAATTGGGGGGGGGGGGAAAGTAGTTTGTTTTAATGATTGAAAATCTAAGTGAGTTTCTCATTTGGTTTACAACTGCACTTGAAAAATAATTGCCTGATTCAAAACAATAAAGTCAATCATAAAATGCATTCTGTATTGGGATTGTTCATATTCTAGATACCCAGTGAGCATTTAGTAAATCTTTGTAGAGTTGAATGGTATTAATCTGGTCACAATGGACTGATTAGCCAGATGGAATTGGCTAAGCCAGTCTGTGTTCCATCCTGTTGCTTCTGCCTACTATTCCTCCTTTAGATCCTAAAAAGTAATAAGATCTTTTTGTAATAATCAGCATAGTCACTCTCACTTCAGTCTGTACCAGCACTTAAAAACAGATCTTTCCAGCTGTTATGTGTCCTCTTGCCCTCTAGTTCTGGTGGTTACTTTTTTTATTTCTGATTCCAGAGAAAAATTAAAACTTGTGACCACTGACATTACAATTCATCTTTGACAGTCTGGAGGACTTCGGGTAATGTGTTTCATTTTGCAAAATATTTCCAAGTTAATCAGGACTCCATTAAACAGCTCTATTCATTGCACCAGGAATAATAATTATGATAAGAGTTATTTTTTTCTGTATATTAATTGAGCTAAATGCTTTCTGTGACATAAGTCCTTCAGTCTTTGCAGTAGCTCTACTGATTAGAAATTATCCCTACTGGAAAGAAGAGAAAAATGAAGCTTAGAAAAGTCCTGAGTTTTCCAAGCTTGCATAGGTAGTAGCAGAGTTGGTATTTTAACCCATATCAGTTAGACGGCAATATCTGAGCTCTTGATATTCTGTGTTCTCTCCCATACATTACCAGGGAATAGGTGAAGTATGATATCATTTCAGTGTCCATTCAGGGAAAACACAAAACAAAAATAGAACTCAGATTTAAAATCAAACAAAGAGGGAGGAACAGAGTTAAACTGTAAATCAGAACCAAGCTAAAGGAAAATGCCAAGGACATATTGAATTTCAAAATTTAGCCTTATCAGGAAAACAGAAACTGTGAGGTTATAATTTTATTTTAAAAGGTAGGATAGAAACAGTGCAGACAATAGGAGGCAGAGGGAAACTAGCTTCCTTTCAAACAATTAGGATTATTTCGTTGTCAGCTCCATTTTTAAAGTGCAGCTCTTGACTTTTGAGTTCAATGCTTTGTTTTCTCCTACATTTGTGGGTGACAGTATCTCTGCCCCTTTAGCTGATGTTTTTGTCTCCTCCTTTTGAGCTTTTATATTCATTCTCAGAGACAGTATCAAGCCCAGCTACCTCCGGAAGCTTAGCCCAAGAGCACACACTTCTTTCTCCCCTCTGACTTTGCTCGTGTATGACAACTTTTATGACTGTGTATGTGTGTGTGTGCTCAGTTGCTCAGTCATGTCTGACTCTTTGAGGACCATGGACTGTAGCCCACCAGGTTCCTCTGTCTATGGGATTTTCCAGGAAAGAATACTGGAGTGGGTTGCCGTTTCTTCTCCAGGGGATCTTCCTGATCCAGGGATCAAATCCACATTTCTTGCTTCTCCTGCATTGGCAGGTGGATTCTTTACAACGAGCGCAACCTGAGAAGCCCAAGATTGTATATACATGGTTCTTAACATGTGCAGGGATTTTTCTAAAAGCTTAACATGATTATTTTCATGTAACCTTCAGAATGATTCTACAAATTAGATATCTTCATAATCTCTATTATGTAGATTTGGATAAAGCAGTTTAGAGAGTTTAAGCAAACTGTCTAAGATTAAAAAGCAAACAACAGAAGCTAAGGTTGGAACATAAACCTGTTTTATTCCAGAACTTAAGCTCTTAAATGCATTGGTTTATTGCTTTTTCTATTAGTAATAAGTCATATATCATGGGGGGAATTTTTGTAGAGCAATGGTCTTTAAGCTTTTATCTTTGAGTAGAACAAAATGAAAGCTTTAAAACCATCTTTTATGTATGCTCTCACATATTTTAAGTAGCTTCTAAATTGCTTTAATTATAATTGCAAATAGTTTTAGAGGAAAAAATTCAGGTGTAGATATTGCAAATAGTATAAATTTTAAGATAAAAATTTGAAATCACTTTATAAAAATGTATCCAGTGTAATGATTTGATATTTGCCATCATCCATATCAAAAGTACCTAAACAAACTCTTCTATTATAGTCTGAAATTTTATAGGATTTCCTTTTTTTCACTAGATCTCATGTTCTTGTTCTGTTTTCCCACAGGAATATGCCAAAATGTTATATATTATGCTTGAAATATTTTTTAAAAATTCATCAGCCTATCATACTTTTCTGAAACAAAACTAGGTATAAAAGTTAAAATTACCTTTTAAAAACTTCATGTGACAATATAATCTAGATTGTCATTAAAAATTTTAGTAATACATATTTTATTAGAACGATGTAACACTAAATATTTTACAAAATAAGTTATTAAATGTAAAAAGTAAAGTTTTATTGAAAATTCATTTATTAACAATGTTTATGGAAGATTGTTCTTTAAAAGGGCTTCCCTGGTGGCTCAGACAGTAAAGGATCTGCCCACAATGCAGGAGATCAAGCTCGATCCCTGGGTTGGAAAGATCCTCTGGAAAAGGGATGGCTACCCACTCCAGCATTCTTGCCTGGAAAATCCCATAGATGGAGGAGCCCGGTAGGCTATAGTCTATGGGGTCTCAAAGAGTCAGACACGACTGAGCGACTTCACTCACTCACTCACCTACTCCAGTATTCTTGCCTGGAGAATCCCATGGACAGAGGAGCCTGGTGGGGTGCAGTCCATGGGGTTGTAAAGAGTCAGACATGACTGAGTGACTAACGTCCCTTAGTTAAAAATTATTGCAGATATCTACAATACCCTACAATAGTCGTTGCTAGAAAGAATAAGGCTCAGCATATTACTCAGCCATTAAAAAGAATACATTTGAATCAGTTCTAATGAGGTGGATGAAACTGGAGCCTATTACACAGAGCGAAGTAAGCCAGAAAGAAAAACACCAATACAGTATACTAACGCATATATATGGAATTTAGAAAGATGGTAACAATAACCCTGTATACGAGACAGCAAAAGAGACACTGATGTATAGAACAGTCTTTTGGACTCTGTCTGAGAGGGAGAGGGTGGGATGATTTGGGAGAATGGCATTGAAACATGTATAATATCATATATGAAACGAGTCGCCAGTCCAGGTTCGATGCACAATACTGGATACTTGGGGCTAGTGCACTGAGACGACCCAGAGGGATGGTACAGGGAGGGAGGAGGGAGGAGGGTTCAGGATGGGGAACACGTATATACCTGTGGCAGATTCATGTTGATATATGGCAAAACCAATACAATATTGTAAAGTTAAAAAATAAAATCAAATAAAAAAAGAAAACAAACAAACAAACAACAACAAAAAACCATTAGTCCTGAAAACTTAATTCTCATAAAAAACTAGATGGTAATAAAAAGATTTTTATAGGAGTTTCACTTAATTACTTAAAGTCTTTTCTTAGTATATGCCAAAAATGACATAGCTGATTCAGCATGAAAATAATCTAATCCATCAGTGACAACTCAAACAAAAATTCTCTGATGAAAGTAGCTATAAGTGCTTTTGTTTACAAAGCACTTAACTTTCAAGATACTCGCTACTTTTCGTTAGAGCCATTCATTCCAGCAACACTGGCATCAATATTCTGAGTTCTCTGCTGCTTTAGTACCTCGTATGATTTTACCCCTTCTTGGAGTGTACTGTGATAAGTAGGGATATAGGCTAGAGGTACGCCTTTCTTCTGAAAAGTTGAAGGGAGATTATGCAAGGGTATGTGGTAAAGAAGAATCTCAGGAGATTTTTCATTCAGAGTCATTTTAGTAAAGTATATTTGGAAGAAAGATCTGGAAATAAATTTTCTTAAAACTCTCTGTGCGAGGTACCCTTTAAAGTGTCTTAGTGAACCTGTAGTGGTGTTTTTTTTTTTTTTTTTTTAGCAATTTGAAGATACTGTTTGTAGAGAAAAGACTTTTAGAGAAGACCAAACTGGGTTTAAATTCTACGTTTCTTACTGAAAGTATTACTTTTCTAGTTATGTTTTGTGAGCCTTGTTTTCTTCACTGGTAAAAGAGGGAATAATTAATACCCGCCTCTCATACCCTTAGTCAGTCAGTTCAGCCACAGAGTCCTGTCTGACTCTTTGCAACCCCATGGACTGCAGCACACCAGGGCTCCCTGTCCATCAATGCCAAAGTATTGGAGTTTCAGCTTCAGCATCAGTCCTTCCAATGAATATTCAGGACTGATTTCTTTTAGGATGGACTGGTTGGATCTCCTTGCAGTCCAAGGGACTCTCAGGAGTCTTCTCCAACACCACAGTTCAAAAGCATCAGTTGTTCGGTGCTCAGCTTTCTTTATAGTCCAACTTTCACATCCATACATGACTACTGGAAAAGCCATAGCTTTGACTAGACAGACCGTTGTTGGCAAAGTAATATCTCTACTTTTGAATATGCTGTCTGGGTTGGTCATAGCTTTTCTTCCAAGGAGCAAGCGTTTTTTAATTTCATGGCTGCAGTCACCATCTGCAGTGATTTTGGAGCCCAAACACTATAAAGTCTCTCAGTGTTTCCATTGTTTCCTCATCTATTTGTCTATTTATCAAACAATTTCTCTCACTTTTATAGCAAGTGTGCTACAATTAGTATAGAATCTAGCACAAGACAAATGCTTCCTGAATAGCACCTATCATTTGTGTAAGTTTGCTGCATCTGAGAAATCGGTGCCTATCCAGAGAGCTGCTAACCAAGAATATGGGCCACTCCAACTGCGGAAAAACTGCTTTTGCCACAAATTTCCACCTTAAGGATCCTTCCCAGCATCAGACACTTCGTGACTCATGACCCCATGGTCTGTAGCCTGCCAGGCTCCTCTGTCCCTGGGATTTACCAGGCAAGAGTACTGGAGTGGGGTGCCATTTCCTTCTCCAGGGGATCTTCCTGACCCAGGGATGAGACCCATGTCTCTTCCACCTCTTGCACTGGCCACAGATTCTTTCTAGCACCACTTGGGAAACCTCTCCTAAACTCGATTTCTCTACAAAAGCCTGCCTGCTTGCCCTCAGCCAACAATAGATGCGTCAGGGTGATCTTGAAAACTAGATTGCTATTCAAAGCATGTTTTCAGCTAGGCTAGAGTTTCTATACTCATTTTTTTTGCTAACTTGCCAGATAATGCATCTAGGAAAGTCTCCAATGTTCTTATGAAGGGTATTTGAATGAGAAGCATGTGGGGTTTGTCAGAATATATCGTGTTATGTGCTCAGAAATAGTTCAAAGGTATAGGTTGGACAAACTCCCAACCTCTTTGTGATAAATACCAAATTGTTAATACAGACAATCTGATTATATTAACAATTTTAAACGGACTATGTGTATCTAATGTCTTAAAATAGGACTGGAAAGTCCTCAGAAACAGAAACCAAAGACTTTGCTTTGATTGTCCATAGTCAGAAACAGAACCTTGCACATCTTTGTATTTAAAAGAAAATATAAAGTATTTCTCAACATATGTATGTGTATATGTATATACAGATACATACAACGTATATATGTGTGTGTTTGTTATACACAGTGGAATACTACTCCAGCCCTAAAAATGACAGAACTTTTGCCATTGGCACCAGCATGGATGGACTTGGAGAGCATTACACTGAATGAAATAAGTCAGATAGAGAAAGCCAAATAGTGTATAATACAACTTATATGTGGAATCTAAAAAATATATCAAACTAGTGAGTATAACAAAAAAGGAGCAGACTCACATATATGGAGAAGAATTTAGAAACCATCAGTGAGGAGAGAAGTGGGGAAGGGCCGGTATAGGGATAGGTGAATAAGTATGAACTATTAGGTGTAAAATAGGCTACAAGGATATATTGTACAAGACAGGGAATATAGCCAATACTTTATAATAACTATAAATGAAAGATAACCTTTGAAAATTGTGAATCAGTATGTTGTACACCCGTAACATATGATATTATACAGTAACTATACATCAATTTTTTAAAAAGCCTTAAAAAATACTTCTCAATTCTTCACTGATACCATCCTGTAAAGATTGGGAGGAGGAAAAATAACAGTGCTCTCCATAAAATCTACAAGGGACCTTTAAAGAGCTCTATGTGCCTAGTTGTTAAGTGACCAAATAAAGAGAATGTCATGGATGTAAATTAATATAAAATGTGAATAATTTGTTTTCTATTTTACTTCTTCACACAATTCATTTTTTGCCTGGTGAATCACCTTGAAAAAATAGAAAAAATAATACCAACATCAGTAGTTTCTTTTGCCAAGATTTTATTCCCTTTTGGAAGAGCGAGTCCAGGAGGAATTCTAGTCTATAGATTAAACTTTTCAAATATCTTTCATGTACATGATCTCATTTGAATCCCAGGGGTGAATATTGTCACCGCCCCAAGTTTTCAGATGAGAAGACTTAATGGAAGTTAAAAAACACACTTAAATTCAAGCTAGAAACCAAGGCAATCAAGGAATTGACTATGGCTCTGACTGATTTCAAATGCCATGCTCTTTTCTGCACACTAAACCAGGGTAGTGTTCATATTGACTTGCTGACACACCTTGAAAACCTTTTATTATGCCCTATGAGATGAATTTAGTGACTTGCTATTCTCATCCGTTGACTATCATCAGCAAGGTGCAGAATGCATTATTGCCTCTCTCTTGTCCAAGGGTTCCCCATGGATGGAAAGTCTAATAAGCCAGCAGGGACCTTGTTAGCAGTCACAAATGCCAAAATGGCTCAAAGTTCTTTGTGAAGGGCAGTGACAGTTGCCCAAATTACTCTTTGTTATGCCTTCACGTCTGCGTGCTACATTCCTATGGGAAATTAATAAACACAGTTTCAGGCTAATGATAACAATAGGAAATTTCAGCTTGTCACTCCATCTATCTTTCTCTTTCGTTTCTTCCCCAATAGCACTCTGGAGAGTTTTTGTGTTTGTTCGCTTGTTTTTTAATATTGATGCCTATCTCTGAGCCCTGGAGATTCAGATTTAATTGGTACAGAGTGGGGCTTAGGCACTTGGAGTTTTAAAAACTCCCCAGGTGGTTCTAATGTGCAAACAGGGTGGAAATTCAATGATTTAGGCAAAATTGCTCTCTAACCTCTAAACTTGAACTCACACTTAAAAAACTTTACCTCTGAATATATTATTTTCTTCACCTAAAATATTTTCCTCCTATATTGTGACAGTCTAAAAATGCTTGTCTTTAAAATCCCACATCATGAACTTCTACCTTGAAATATTTTCATATTGATGACTGCTCCAATGTGTACCCATGAAAATGATGTTTTAAAAAATTGAGCAACTACTACAAAGCAGGCACTAGGTAGGCGTTTTCACATGTATTATCTAATTCAGTATACTCCTTTCTAGGAAGCTGGGCTATAAATGTTACATTTTATCATGTCTGTTGGAGTCTAAAATGTGAAAAAATACATGGTTAAATTTTTAGAACAGAGTACATTGAATTTATTTAATTTTAAGTGCTTCTCTAACCTATTTTAACATTTCATAGAGTTTCAGGGATATAACTGGAGGAAAAAACCAAACAGAAGATAGAAAAATGTACATTGATGCATGTAAAGATCAAAGAGAAGGGACGGTTGATAGCATTCCCCCCTCCCTACCCTCCCCAGCTATATTCCAATTCACTCTCCTGATGCAGCTTTCTTCTGGAACTATGAAGTACATAGCCTCACAGGGTTACACACAATGATTTTATGAGGTTGTATTTCATGGTTGAGTACTTTTCAAAAGTTTATAATTTAGATGACTTGCAGCAGAAATATAATACTGTAGATCAAAAAGGATCCTCGGACCTGTGCAAGTCCCTAGTTACAATGAAGCATTAACTTTCATTCCAACTTCAAGGTTTCTTACACAAAGTGCTAGCTCTACAGTCATAATTAATTAGCATTTATGTTTATTAAAAATATTTTTAATTTGACTCAGGAAGTCTCTTCAACTATGCGGAACAAAGCAATGAAGCAAACACGGTTGTGGGTGACTGTTTACCCTGTAATTATTAGATGGCAGTTAAAAGGTCACAGTTCAGATGGTGCAGAATCTGCCTGCAATGCAAGAGACCCTGGTTTGATTCCTGGCTCAGAAAGTTCCTCTGGAGAAGGGATAGGCTACGCACTTCAGTATTCTTGGGCTTCCCAGGTGGCTCAATTGGTAAAGAATCTGCCTGTAGTGGGGAGGCCTGGGTTCGATCTGTGCATTGGGAAGATCCCCTGGAGGAGGGCATGGCACCCGACTCCAGTATTCTTGCCTGGAGAATCCCCATGGACAGAGGAGCCTGGAGGGCTACATACAGTCCATGGGGTCTCAGAGAGTTGGACATGACTGAGCGACACAGCACACACAGCACAGAAGGTCACAAATGATCCACAAATTATGTAAATTGCTTAGAAATGCAAACACTCAAACGCTACCAATAACTGTGAATCAGAAAGTCACTGGGATTCACCATTTGTGTTAAAAAGTCTTTCCCGTGGTTCTAAGGCACACTAAAGTCTGCATTAGAGAACTGCTGCTCTAATTTTCATTGTTTGCCCAAAGACAATGGTGAAACCAGTCAAAATTATAGTCATCTCCATGAACTCAATAAAGAAAGTAGAATTATTTTCTGTATTATCACTTGAAACGGTTTATTTTAAATATCAGACTGATTTCTCCTCTTGGTAACACCAATGTTCATGTGTGTATATGTATACTTGTGTGTGTGTGTATGCAAAGAAAATGACATGTAATCCTTTTGTTTATATACATATTTACACAGTATACATGTGATTTACATTATCCAGTGATTTTTTCAACATTTCTTAGATCTTATCTCCAGTTTATAAACATATCTATAAAATTTTCTTACACATTAATCATAATGGTTCAGTCTTCATTTACAATTTGTCTGAAGGTTGTTTTAAGGTAAAATTTTAAATGGCATTCCATATTCTTAGACTTGTGCATTCAGGAAAACTCAGGAGTCACAGTAGAATCATTTAGTTCACTAAATGGCATAGACTGAATCAAGCAAACGTCTTATAGGCAAAGTGGTATTCAAGCTGTCTTCTCTTCCTTGTCCTTACTTATGACTGAATTGATAGTACCTCCTACAGTTGGTATACTTCATTAGGTGTGATAAGTCTTTGATAATACATTAATGTTAATTTAATGCTAACTATTTTTGAAGCAAAGGTAGAGTCACAACCATCTTAGTCTCTGTTTCCCCCAGTCTATTCTGATTTTAGCACTAAAAGTCCTGGGTCCTAGGTAGAGCCAGCTTTATTGCAACTGAGTGTTCCTCACCCAAACCTATCTATATCTGGTTTAATGCTTTGCTGTTGCTATCTTGAAATTTTTAATAATTTTTGAATGAACTGCTTCATGTTTTCATTTTGTGATATATTCTGGAAATTATATAGCTCATCTTAATTCTGGAAAACCCCATAGTCTTGGGCAAACAAGGATGGTTAGTCATACTGCAAAATTTCTATATATAATATTCCTTCATCAGCTTGATTTGATAGGGCATTTCTATCATACAGAAGTCTATTAAATCATTTAAATGTATCCTACAAGCTCATTTATGTCTCTGCTTTTTAATTAGATAAGATCATTTAATGATACTTTCATATGCAACTCACAGATTGTCACTCTATTTATAATTTTCTGTAATGAATATTATAACATATTTGCATAACATGTTAGAGTTCATAAAGCATTTTTTCACTTGACATTCCCAGTAATGTACTAGAAAAATATTAACCTTATCTCAGAGGAAAAATGAGGGTGGTAGTGGAGAATATATAGACTTGTACTGTCTGTCAATTTCCATAATGTAAATAGTCCCATGATTGTTTCTTTCAAAGTACCAACTGGGTCTCATTGAGTAAAGGGTCGGGAAAAGGTATTGTCAACTCTCAAAGCAGATATGAATTAGCACACACTTGTATGTTCCTCACATAAAGGAGACAGAATAAAGCTCAGCATGCTTATGCTACAAATAAAGTTAATGAGATTGAAAATCTAGATGACACATTAAAAGTCACATGTCTTCTGAATGGCTAATTCCAAAACTGTATCAATCATCTCATTTCAAATCCCATATTTTCTCCTTATATCATTGTTTTTCTCCTCTTTCATATCTATAAACTTGTATATGAGTTATTGCTATGAATGTGTAAGAGCATACATATGCACAGATGAAAAAAAAATCAACATCAAATAAAGTTAGGTGGTGCTAGTGGTAAAGAGCCCACCTGCCAATGCAGGAGACATAAGAGACGAGATGTAGGTTCAATTTCTAGGTTGGAAAATACCCTGGAGAAGGAAATGGCAACCCACTCCAGGATTCTTGCCTGGAGAATCCCATGAACAGAAGAGCCTGATGGGCTACAGCCCATGAGGTCACACAAGAGTCAGATATGACTGAAGCAACTTAGCACACAAAGTTAGCCGCAGGAAAGTATAATTAGTAAAGATTCTATTTATACTAAGGGTAATTATTTTTAAGATGCTTTGATTAAAGTCACTTGAAAATGTTTGAATTTTTTCATAGGTGTGCTTACATTCATCAACCTTCAATTTAAAAAAGAGTCTTCCCTAGGCTAACAAATTACAAAGCCTCATCTTCATAGTTTAATTATAAATGGAAGTATAATTCATATCTTTGTTATGACTTAATTACCACTTGGCAACAGAGATTACTGCTTTTACTATGCTCTCAACTACTGTGTAGTGGCCTGTTTTATTACATAGTTATGAAACAATCCTCACAGTAACTCTGTAAAGAGGATACAATTGAAGCAACTTTCAGGTGGTGAAACTAATGCTTAGAAAGATTCACTGGTTTATCCAAGGTCATTCAACTGGTAAGTGGTGAAGCCAGAATTTGGGCTAGTTATCGAGCAGATTTCTGCTCTCAATCATTCTGTTATACTCCCTTACTCGGTGCAGATTTATTAATTGTATTGAAATATAAATACATTAAGATGACAGCAGATCTTTTTTTCTAGTTATAACAGTACCCTTAATTCTTTTTAAGGAATTCCCTTAATTCTTTTTATGAAAAAAGTTGTGGGGGAAAAAAAAAAAAACAAAGCATCGAGGACTTCCCTGGTGGTCCAGTTGCTTTGGTCTTCACCTTCCAATGCAGGTGTTGTGTGTTCGACCCCTGGTCAGGGAGCTAAGATACCACATGCCTTGCAGCCAAAAACCAAAACATAAAACAGAAGCAATATTGTAACACATTCAATACCGACTTTACAAATGTTCCACGTTAAAAAAAAACTTAAAAAAAAAAAAACAAACAAAAAAACACAAGGCATCGTATCCAGCCCCGTTTTCTATAAAATACTCTTTAAGCATAGAGAAGGCCCTTGATATTATGGACATTCCCACTGTCTTTAGATGACTACCTTAAAAGCTTTGTGTTATAGAACTTCAAAGGCATGTAGTCAGTTGAATCAATCAGATTTTTGTCACAAAACACAGAGAAGTTTGGAATTATTTGGTAATGCCACCAATATACAAGGTCAGATGTTTATCCAGTGTTTGACTCTGTCAAATGCAATTCCCTTGCTGAATGTCAAATGTTTGTAGACTATATTTTTCCTTCTTTTCCCTTGATATTCATTGTCACTTGCTGCTGTTGTCAATTCCTCTTCCATCACCCCAATCCATCCATCAGCTTCCCAAGCAATTGCTCTTTTCCTTTCTGCTTTTATTTTTAGCCATGCAGGATCCTAGTTCCTATTTTAGAGGGCTGTCTACCAGCATCAATACCATGCAGAGTGCAAGGTGAAAAGAAAAATCAGTAATACTGACTCTGTCTTTATTTAAATTTTTGGTATTTCATTTTAAAAAAGTTTCTAGACTAGAGATATAACTCCATCTCAAAGATTGCTTTTATGAATCTTTCTAAGTAGAAAGTACTATCATTTTGCTACAATTTGGATATCAGCTCAGCTTAGATCTTATATATATAATGTTTCTGAAATATATAATATATAATGTTTCTGAAACATTTTTTGTCCACTGGAGGTCTCAAATACTGGTCTATTCCATTGTTTAGAATTTACTTTCTAAATGGAGTTAAAAAATAGACTAAGCATCAACACGCAAGAGAGTGACTTTATCACTTAATGAAAATTTTTCATTAATAGATACGCATTTACAGATATCTGTAAAGATAACGTAAATTTTACAACGATGTATGAGGTAGGTATTGTGATTTTCCTTATTTTGTAAATGAAGTAATTCAAGTCAAGACAGTGACCAAAGGTCAACTAATTAGTAAGTAATAGTTATCAGGATTTTAACCCAGGTAATCTGTTAACCATGGGAGAAGGAAATGGCACCCCACTCCAGTGTTCTTGCCTGGAGAATCCCAGGGACAGGGGAGCTTGGTGGGCTGCCATCTATGGGGTCACACAGAGTCGGACATGACTGAAGCGACTCAGCAGCAGTAGCAGCAGCAATCTGTTAACTGGGATTCCTGGTGGTTGAATGGTAAAGAATTTGCCTGCCAATGCAGGAAATGGCAACCCACTCCAGTATTCTTGCCTGGGAAATCCCATAGACAGAGGAGCCTGGTCCTCTAAGTGTTGGATACAACTTAGTGACTAAACAACAACAACAAATCTGTTAACCACAACCTTATGGTTCCTATAAAACTCTATTTGGAAGACTTGGGGATATGACCTACCCTGGTGATGGTCTAACTTTACTACCTATTAGCTGTGTAACCTTGTCAAGTTAAATTCTCTGAATCTCAGTCCTTCATCTACGAGTGTAATAATGAATATGGTATTAGTCATTTGAAAGGAGTAATTAAGATAATGGATATGAAAGGCTGTCAGGAACTGAAAATGTAGGGCTACATTGATGTCGGCAGTGGTTTTTAATTACAAGGGACTCTGGGAATTTCCATGACTATTTTTTAGCAGACTGAAAAAATGTGCATTTTTTCCCTTTTTTTCCTTTGGACCTTACCTGACATTCCAGTTCATCTCTGAGAATATCAGATCCTCAGAGTTTCTCTGACAATAAACACTTGTTTAGGTCCCCTCTATTTAATAATACTCATAATTCCCCGCTTTTAGTCATTTATTTTCTTTAGATTATAGTTATTCACCACCCAGTTCTTAATTACACTGTAAATTCCAAGACAAAAACATCTCCATCATATTCGTTAGTTATTCCTGGTGTCATATCTTTCCCCCTTTTCATACTGTTAATGAGGTTCTCAAGGCAAGACTGCTGAAGTTGTTTGCCATTCCCTTCTCCAGTGGACCATGTTTTGTTAGAACTCTCCACCATAACCCATCTGCTTTCAGTGGCCCTACATGGGCCATAGTTTCATTGAGTTAGACAAGGCTGTGATCCCTGTGATCAGTTTGATTAGTTTTCTGTGCTAGTGGTTTTCATTCAGTTTGCCCTCTGATGGATGAGGTCAAAGCTGTGGTTTTTCCAGTAATCATGTATGGATGTGAGAGTTGGACCATAAAGAAGGCTGAGCACCGGAGAACTGATGCTTTTGAACTGTGGTATTAGAGAAGACTCTTGAGAGTCCCTTGGACTGCAAGGAGATCAAACCAGCCCATCCTAAAGGAAATCAACCTTGAACATTCATTGGAAGGACTGATGCTGAAGCTGAAGTCCCAATACTTTGGCCACCTGAAGAGCCAACTCATTAGAAAAGATCCTGATGCTGGGAAAGATTGAAGGCAGGAGAAGGGGCAACAGAGGATGAGATGGTTGGATGGCATCATTAACTCAATGGACATGAGTTTGAGCAAGCTCCAGGAGATAGTGAAAGACAGGGAAGCCTTGCATGCTGCAGTCCATGAGGTCGCAGAGTCAGACACAACTGAGCAACTAAACGACAATAATTCCTAGTGAATAGAAAAGTGCCTGCACAGAGTGGATACTTTATAAAAGTTTGTTGAATAAATAAATATGGAATATTTTTCTTTCTAAAACCATGTAACTCCAGTTGCTAGCATAATTTTATTTGACCTTATTTTAAATTTAAGTCCTTGATTTATTTTTACAAACAATTTCCAAGTACAATAGCCGAATTATAAAATCAGTTAAGCTGAAATTTTTGGAACATGCCTTTAGTATTCCAAGGTTTATGATGGAGTAAAATGGATCTTGGCCCTGAATTGGCTCTTATGCTTTTATTTAATAGGTGATCCTATAAATATTCTCCTGAGGGAATAGTTAATTACATATAGAGAAGACCCTGAGCTTGTATGAAAAATAGGTATGGTGTTGCTCAGCATGTAGATGATAATAGATGTTAGGAGAGGAGAGATAGGCAATTCTTTTCTCAAACAAACCATATTAATATAAATAATTATTCACCCATAAATAATGGAATATATTTTGGGAAGTTCCATAGAAAAAAAGGACATGGAATGGCTAAGGAAAACAGAATTTCACAGCCTTTTTATACTTGTTGGAAAACGAGCTTAAGTGGGAAAATTTTATAGAAAATGGAGAAAAGTAAACAATGGCACGTGAGAGAAAATAATTTACTTTTTCTCAGTCAAGAATTGAGGCTTCAACATAAGTGAGGCATCCTAGACCAAAACTAAAATCCCAAGCAATTACTAGATCCTAAAGTGTAAAAAATTGAAAAGGCTCAAACAGAAAGACCTAACACACATCTGTTAATATGTTCACTAAACCCATTTCCTCAAACTCCTACTCACAACCAAACTCATACCCAGTTTTGGCCTTGTCAATGAATTGTGGACAGTGGAATGTGGGCAGTAGGCAGGTAGATCACTTTCAGGTTTGGCCCATATATTCCTCCTCTGCTAACTGCTAAGTCACTTTAGTTGTGTCCGACTCTGTGCGACCCCATAGACGGCAGCCCACCAGGCTCTGCCGTCCCTGGGATTCTCCAGGCAAGAACACTGGAGTAGGTTGCCATTTCCTTTTCCAATGCTTGAAAGTGAAAAGTGAAAGTGAAGTCGCTCAGTCGTATCCGACTCTCAGTGACTCCATGGACTGCAGCCTACCAGGCTCCTCTGTCCATGGGATTTTCCAGGCAAGAATACTGGAGTGGGGTGTCATTGCCTTCTCCAGTTCCTCCTCTGGGACCCTCCAAATATGCTTTTGCCTTATCTCCCAGAAGATCATCAGGGAGATGGGGTTTAGAGAAGCCATTAAAATGGTCATGTGAAAGACTGCTCACCAGCCATTAACATCCACACTGGACTTGGCATGAGCAAGAAATCAACCCATTTTTATTAGGTTAGGCCATTGGGTTTGTTTGTTACAGCTTCTACAACTTGTCAGTTTGGACTACCATAACAAAGTACAATAGACTGAGTGTTATACACAACATAAATTTATTTCTCAGAGTTCTGGAGGCTGAAAGTCTGAGATTAGGGTGCTGGCATGATCAAGTTTTGATGACAGCACTTTCAGGTTGCAAACTGCTATATTCTGGTATACTCTCACATGGTAGACAGCAGAGAAGGGAAGCAAAATTGTGTTGTCACTTACAATGGCACTAATCCTATTCATGAGGGCTCCACCCACATGACCTCATCTAATCCCAATTGAATCTCAAAGGTCCAACTTCTAATAGCATCACACTGGGGAGGAGATAAAGTTTCAACACAAGAATTTGGAAAGAACACAAACATTCAGTCTATAATATCCTAACATGTTTCTCTTATACATTCTAATTTCCATTTGTAAAACAAATGCTCATAAGTTTAATAACTTGAAAAGTCTGGAGTAAAAGAATATCTTGGCATTTCATTTACCAGTAGAGAATTAGTTTTGTTTTAAATGAAACCCAGACATAATACTGTGGTAAAGGTATATGATTTTAATTTTATGCATTTCAATGAACACTAGGAAAAGGCACTGTGACAGAAGCTGCTACTTTTTTTTTTTTTTTTTACCAATACTAATTCCTTTCTTTTCCAAATAATGACTATACTAAATGTGGGGCACATGGCTACTGGCTGGAGGTTTTATTTTCCAGTTTCCCTTTAGAGCTAAGTGTGGCCATGTCTGTGTGACCATGGGGATAAAATAGAATTGATAAAAAACTCATCCAACATAGGTCTTTAAATAGGAATGGGCATGTGCTCCTTTCCCCATTTTGTGTGCTTCCTACTGATTAGAGTGAAGGCATTAGAATGCCTTCTAGAGGTGGAAGTTGGGAATCAAGGACCATAGAATTGTACTACCAGTTCCAGATCATCTACCTCTGCATTGTTTCATCAGAGCAAAATAAGCAACCACTTTTTCAGTCACATTATTTTGGGGTTTTTTTCTTACAATATTTTAACAGGAGAAATAGACTAATTCAGCAATGTCCTATGAAACTCACGGCATATGGAAGGAATCTCAGAAGGGATACTTAAAATCACAGTTGCTGTTGGTGTATATATAAATGGGGCTTCTTATCCTGATTAATTACCATACTTCAAGTATTTATTACAACTGATCCTTTTTATCGATATATTCTTTTCTACCTTTTTAAACACCTAAGTTATAATTTCAAGTTCACAAGCTTTCAAAGCTTTTATTTTCAAGTCACCTACTGTGAAGTCACTGTCACAAGATTCTGAATTTATTCTAGTATGGAAAAGAAAAATATATACAGATAAGGTTAAAATTAATAACCAAAGGTAACAATTCTAATACTTTGAATAAATCCTAAACAGTACTTTCTTCATTGTAATATTTAACATTTAACAAACATTATCTGATTGGAGGAAGAAATGGCGACCCACTCCAGTATTCTTGCCTGGGAAATCCCACGGACAGAAGAGCCTGGCAACAACAGTCCATGGAATTGGACACAACTTACTGACTAAATAGCAATAATCTTATTTGATACATGGACATTCAGAGATAATACAGAAATACTATCTCCATTTTATAAACGAAAAAGATGTGCTCTGTGAACTTCAATGACTTACACAACGTCTCAAGTCGAGCTCAATAGAGCGTGTTAACAGGAGCAGCTGTCAGCGTGCGACTGTTATCGCGAGATTGGCCGTTAGCGCGCTGCCGTTAGCCGTCCCCTCCACCAACGGTTAGAGTCACAGTGGTCCCCATGGCACCAGTCTCCCAGGGTGGCAGTCTGTGGAACCTGGCCCAGTTGCCTGCCAGCGCTGATACCGGGCAGGGCAGGGGCCCTTTGTTTGGCTTGTAAAAACTGCGAAACAGAGGCGCCCTCAGTGACAGCCGGCGAGCAGCCCCAAGCTGGAGTGGCGGCCTGTGCGCTACTGTGAGGAGCATCGATGGTGGAGGTGACCTCCTGCCCGGCCTCGCACCGGCTGCCCCGCAGGTGTGAAAGGAGCCTGTTCTGACATCTGAGGGAGGCTCCGTGAGTCCCTTCTCTGGTTGTTAAACTTCAGGAGTATTATACTTTTAGATAAAATTTTGCAGAACAGATAATAGCATTTGTTGCTTTGGAGGTTTACAGGAACATCGTGACCTGACCCACATGGTCAGCTGCAAGAACAAGAAGTATGCAACAATTAACCACGTCCCTCCATCACCTTGCCTTTAAAAGGACTTTGCTGAAAGGCTTCTGGGAGTTTGGGTTTTTTTTTTTTTTTTTTTTACGGCGTGAACCACTCCTGTTCTGCAATAAACTTCTGTCTCCTTCAAACTCTGATGTTTTGGTACCATTTAGCCTCACTGTGCCCTGGGCACAGGGACTTGGGGTGAGTAACAGTCATTCTTCAAGGATCAGAGTATCCTTATAATATATCTAAGCATTTCCCAATGAGATTATGAGCTCAGAATTCGGCATTTGTATTCAAGGTTTTATGATCTACATTTGGATTTCAGCTCTTATGATTTATGTGCTGCAAGCAGATGGCTTCCAACATACTTTTTTTAAATCTATGAAATGGGGATAATAGAAATCAAGGCTGATACCAGGCAGATAAATTGTATACTAAAACACCTTATTTAGTAGTAACCTCTCAATAAATGTTAGCTGTTAGTTCTTTTTGAGTTTTAATTTTTGAGACAGAATAGATTTATAGGACAATAAAAATACACAACCCTAGGGAGTACCATTTATGTTGTAGTTTATGATAATATATTCCCTAGCACAATACAATAAAATCTGGATGTTGCCCCTAGAGTTGTACAATGTAGTAACCTTAATGAATTTTTTTAAAAAAACAATTGAATAGCTTTTATCTTGAGGAAAGTGGTATCTCACCACACACTCAGCATTGAAGATAAGCTCCTATTTCACATGTATTCCCTTGGATCCAGCTAAAGCTGTAATATAAATTTCTGCTGAAATTGACCTAAATAAATAAATAATCACTTTCATCCTCTTATATTTCACTTTTAAAAGGCAAGGATAATTATTCATAGTCTCTGGCATGAAATTGATTGGCTCTAAAAAGATGAAGACTAGAGTTAACCCTTGGCATTTGTAGCTGTGATATTTTAAAAGACCAGATTTTCCTAAGTAAGTTTCTTGAGATTTAAGAGTAAAAAGTTTATTTAAAAATTTTTTTTGAAGTAACATTGGTTTGTGATGTTATATGTTTCATGTGTTAAACATTATATTCAACTTCTGTCCTGCTGCTGCTAAGTCGCTTCAGTCGTGTCCAACTCTGTGCGACCCCATAGACGGAAGCCCACCAGGCTCCCCCGCCCCTGGGATTCTCCAGGCAAGAACACTGGAGTGGGTTGCCATTTCCTTCTCCAATACATGAAAGTGAAAAGTGAAAAGGAAGTCACTCAGTCGTGTCCGACTCTTAGCGACCCCATGGACTACAGCCTACCAGGCTCCTCCATCCTTGGGATTTTCCAGGCAAGAGTACTGGAGTGGGGTGCCATTGCCTTCTCCGAGCTTCTGTCCACACTATAGCAAAAGTTTAGTTCCATCTATCATACAATTGATTCCATTTACCCTTTCTGCTCTCTCTCAACCCCTTCCCTTCTGGTAACCACTATTCTGTTCACTGTATCTATTTTCTTTTTATTTATTTGGCTTTTGCTTTTTTTTTTAGTAAAATAATAGAATATCTGTCTTTGCCTGACTTATTTCATATAGCCTAATACCCTCAAGGTTCATCCATGTTTTTGTAAATGGCAAAATTTTCTGTTTTTTTAAGGCTGAGTTATATACCATTGTGTGTGTGTGTGTGTTTATCTCATCTTTACTTCTCATCCACTGATGGACATTTAGGTTGTTTTCATACCTTATAAATAATGCTGTAATGAATATATGAACATAAGTAGTGTTAGTTGCTCAGTTGAGTCCGACTCTGCAACCCCATGGACTGTAGCCTGTCAGGCTCCTCTGTCCATAGAATTCTCCAGGCCAGAATACCGGGGTTGCCATTTCATTCTCTCAGGATCTTCCCAACCCAGCGATTGAACCTGGGTCTCCTGCATTGAAGGCAGACTCAGGGGATATATTTTTTCAAATTGATATTTTCTTATTCTTCAGATAAGTATGCAGAAGTGGAATAGCTGGTTCATACAGTAATTCTATTCTTAATTGTTTTGAGGAATCTTCATAATGTTTTCCACAGTGGCTGTACAAACTTGCATTCCCACCAGCAGTTGTAGAGGGTACTTTTTTTCTCCCCATCTTCTTCAACGTTCTTTTTTGGCCAAGTCACATTATTTGCAGCATCTCAGTTCCCTAACCTGCAATTGAACCCATGTCCAGTACTTTTTATTTCTTGCCTTTTTGATAAAAGCCATTCTAACAGGTATGAGGTGATATCTCATTGTGGTTTTGATTTGCATTTCCTTAATAATTATTACTTTGACAACAAAGGTCCGTCTAGTCAAGGCTATGGTTTTTCCTGTGGTCATGTATGGATGTGAGAGTTGGACTGTGAAGAAGGCTGAGCGCCAAAGAATTGATGCTTTTAAACTGTGGTGTTGGAGAAGACTCTTGAGAGTCCCTTGGACTGCAAGGAGATCCAACCAGTCCATTCTGAAGGAGATCAGCCCTGGGATTTCTTTGGAAGGAATGATGCTAAAGCTGAAACTCCAGTACTTTGGCCACCTCATGCGAAGAGTTGACTCATTGGAAAAGACTCTGATGCTGGGAGGGATTGGGGGCAGGAGAAGAAGGGGACGACAGAGGATGAGATGGCTGGATGGCATCACTGACTCAATGGACGTGAGTCTGAGTGAACTCCGGGATTTGGTGATGGACAGGGAGGCCTGGCGTGCTGCGATTCATGGGTCGCAAAGAGTCGGACACGACTGAGTGACTGAACTGAACTGAATTGAATAATTACTGATGTTGAACATCTTTTCTTCTGCCTGTTGACCGTCTTTGAAAAAATGTCTATCCAACTCCTCGGTCCATTTTTAAATTAGGTTCTGTGTTTTTTGTTTTCTCTTTGCTGTTTTTGAATTGTATGCTGCTGCTGCTAAGTTGCTTCAGTTATGTCCAACTCTATGAGACCCCATAGACGGCAGCCAAGAAGGCTCCTCTGTCCCTGGGATTCTCCAGGCAAGAATACTGGAGTGGGTTGCCATTTCCTTCTCCAATGCATGCATGCGTGCTAAGTCACTTCAGTTGTGTCCAACTCTTTGTGACCCTATGGACAACAGCCCACCAGGCTCCTCTGTCCACGGGATTCTCTAGGCAAGAGTAGTGGAGTGGGTTGCCATTTCCTTCTCCTGAGTTGTATGAATTTTGTATAATTGGGATATTAACCCCTTATCAAATATATGATTTGCAAGTATCTTCTTCCATTCAGTAGATTGTCATTTCATTTTGCTTTTTTTAATTGTGAAGAAGATTTTTAGCTTGAGATAGTCTCATTTTTTATTTCTGCTTTTATTTCCTTTATCTGAGGAGACACATTCAGAAATATATTGCTGAGACTCATGTCAGAGAACAAAGAGGAATAGGGAAAAGTATATCTAATCTACTTCCTCAGAAGTAGAAATGTATACTTTTATTAGTGTGTTGACTATGATTCTTCTATATTTTTGGCCATCTAAAATGTCCACTGTTTTCACAAAAGAATTTCTTCTAAGCATCCCACATAGAGTAGAGTGATTAGTGCTGGACCATGAAACAGATGCAGGATTAGAAGTGTGTCAGAGCTCTAAGTTCTGCTCTGCCAATTTAGGGAAGCCAGAATGGGATACACATGTAATATTTTACATATATAGTATTTCTGCTGCATTTTGAAATATGATGGTTACCTAGAGTAAAAGCCCTTATGCTTGTGCTGAGAACTGAAGTAACCATATACAGTACTTTCCAAGGAATGCCATTTTTACCTGAAGGCACACTTGAGAAATTAACTATGATTATTCAGAATTAGGCAGTTTGGTAGACAATGTATTCAAAGTAAGTATGTCACTTAACACAACTGATAATATTTTTTGCTAATGAGAAAATTTTAGCTTTCAAGCAAAAATTAGAATTTTGGAATGTTTTATTCCATCATTGTAATTTTGCCAGATTCTCAGTATTTAAAGACATTCTTCATGAGATTGTTGGTGATATTAATAAATTTGACATTTAGTATTGTACAATGAGAAATGTCAGCATTTGAAAGATCTACATATTGCAGTGAACCTGTATTTTGCAAATGATCCATATATGATATTACAAACTAATTATGATAAAAATCATTCATAATGTAAGATAGATCAACAAATTTTAATATAACAAATATAAAAAGCTTATTGATCTGCTTTCAGCTTTGACAGTACAACTGAACATTTAAGAAATTATACTAGTTAAGTTTTGGTAGAGAAAGATAAAGAAGATCCAGAATTATCAAAAAATATTTTTAAAACACTGTTCCTATTCCAGTTTTATATGTGTGAAGATGGATTTTCTTCAAGGTCTTCAATTAAACATCTTGTCATAGTATGTTGAGTGTGGAAGCAGACATAGAATCCAGATGTCTTTTTTTTTTTTTGGCAAATATATAAATCAGTGTCATGCCACTCACTACTTTTTTAAAAATAAAATTATGTTATTTATATTAGCATGGAATGACTAATATTATTATATAAATATTTACAAATATTATGTTTTAGTTTAAAAATGGCAAGTAGCTATCAACATAACCCACATTAAAAAAAAGCTTTTTGGCATTCTCCATATATTATAAGATGTGTAAGTAGATACTGAAACCAAAATACAGGATTTTAGATCAATCGTTGTAGAAGATTATAAAGCAGTCGTACAAATACATGAGGCATAGCCAAATTGTATTTGGTTCCTCAAGTCTCCCAACTCATAATTTTTAAGTGAACAAATGCATAAAATAGAATTCTAATTTTTCTTTGCAGTGTTTTTATTGCTAATAAGTGGTGGCATTTTCCCCAAGATTTGTCCCAAGGAAGTGAAATCTCCACAGACCAAATGCCTGACTCTACATTTAGAAAAGATACATTGTTAACTTTCTCCTTAAAGGTCTTCTAGGCCCTTAAATTGAAATATTTATTGGAAAAAAAATATTATCCTGTGGAAAATGGCTATTTGCCATTTTTTACCTTCCAAAGGTAAAAAACCTAAATGAAAACTACTATTAGTAAATACATATCATTAAACTAGTAACCCATGCCTAATTATAAGGGACAGTGGGATGACTAATGAGATTGCAAAGAAGACAGATGTAGGGGGAAAAAGAAACATGTCTTACATACACAGTTGGAGGTACTGATGTGTACATCCTTACAATAACCTCGATATGTAATTATTAAATACATTTTTAAATGAGGGAGAAGACGCTCATAATGTTAGAATTGATGCTCAAGTATATTGCTACATGCCTTCAAAATTAGTATTTCAATCCCTTTTAAATGGCCCTGTCCCAGTATGAGATATTTTTCCTCTCTGAACTTCCCAGATGGCGTTAGTGGTAAAGAACTCACCTAACAATGCAGGAGACAGTAAGAGACTGTATTAGATCCCTGGGTCGGGGAGATCTCCTGGAGAAAGAAATGGCAACTCACTCCAGTATTTTTGCCTGGAGTATCCTGCCGGGAGCCGGTGAGGCATTCTGCTCATGACAAAGGTCATGAGGAAGGAGGCTCGGCATACGCAAAGGCGGGATCGAGCCTCAGGAGTCCGC
>NW_011494817.1:2091491-2092038 GCF_000754665.1 Bison bison bison | reverse complement strand
CTGCCTACTTTATTGCTTTGTGCTCTCACCTCTGACTTTACTGGGGGCTGTCCCCTACCACCATCTCTCTCTCTCTCTGTCAAAGAGTTAACTTACAGCTCCAATTAATAAAGTTCCTGGGCAATTAGGAGTGTTTAAATCCAAACCCCTCAGATGGCTCTCTGACTCGCCTGACAAGTTTACCCGGACTCCTGCAGCTATGCATACGATTGTTTACAGTCTCCTAGCCTCCAGAGGCACGGGAAGCTTAAGATATTCAAATAGCTTAGAGCCTCTCAGAGAGTTAAAAACTGTCAGAATAAACTAGTAAAGGACTTCATTGATGAGTCAATGCTTGTTGCCAAGTTTTCACATCCCCTGAATTGTATCCTTGAATGTGTATTAATTAATAGTTGGTATATAGTAAAAAATAAGTAGTGGCCTTGGTGTTAGTAACTTTAGACCCTTAAGGTAATAAATTCTTTCCTTTGTTGTAAACCCATTACACATCCGCCCTATAGGAATGCAATTTTATCTTTGGAAGATGGCGCCAAACCTTAAAATAATT
>NW_011494817.1:2061240-2091391 GCF_000754665.1 Bison bison bison | reverse complement strand
ACTCTTAGAGAAAATAAGTCTTTGTTGATAAGTCCTTGTCAAGAGTCATAAAATGTTAGTAGGCCTTCTGGCCAGAAGATGATGTAAATCACCTAAACCATTTGTATACGATAAATTTGCAGGAAAGAAACCTTGGTTTTTGATAAGAATCAAAGACTGCTGACTTTGCATCCCCTATTATCCTCTATGTGTAACTTAGGGTATAAAATCCCCTGTTAAAAATAAAGCTACGGGCCTTGTTCACCAACGCTTGGTCTCCCCATGTCATTCTTCCCTTTAACTTCCAGCTGAGTCTCCATCTGGAGCGCAGAACCCACCACGCTTACTAATTATGCCTGGGCTTCTAAGACCCACTCGAGAAGGTGTCTAGGGTGAGGCACCTTCCACTATTCGAGAGGGCGCCTGCGGCCTACGTAAGTGGTGCAAACTTCTTGTCTTGAAGTTTTATTGGTCTCCCGCGTAAACCAAGCTACTCAGCTTCTTTTCTCCACTGAATTTTCCTACTGAGCTATCCTCATTCTATTGTTCTCTATATCTCTAATTAGCATATAAATAGTCGCCTAGGCCGTCTCTCCTTCGAATATCCTGGATCAGCTGGGGCTGGTCCCCAGCAGTATCCCATGAACAGAGGTGCCTGGCAGGCTGCAGTCCATGGGGTCGCAAAGAACTGGACACAACTGAAGTGACTTAGTACTTTCTCTAATGTAGCACTCCATATTATTTCAGGCTTTTTAAAAAGGGAACATTACCTTCTAATAAAAGAATCCCAATTCAAAGCAAATTCACTCAGACAATAATATCCAGGATACTTATTTAAATTTCTTACATATAATAGAAAGGATCCTATTTGCACTGAGAGTTTGAAGTAAAGAGAAAAAAGAATATTCTTCAGGTCAAATTAGTTGAATCAGCTCATTCAACTAAAAGGAGACAGGATGTCTCCTAAACTCATTGGAATAACTACTTCACTGAAGATGGTGCTTCAGCTTAATTTGTGAATATTAAATATTGCAAGAGTGTTGCGAGGATTAAGTGATATAGCATGTGGGAAATGAGAAGTCTGGCACACAGAGGATTTTATTATTATGATCAGGATCATTGCCTGATCAGAATATCAACAAAGTTGGATTTTATTGTTATTATTATGATCAGGATCATTGCCTGTTCAGAATATCAACAAGGTTGGCAAGGTGATAATTCTGGGGTGTTAAGTAATCCAGGCAAAGAAAGATTTTCCTGGTCTGCATGAACTCTTTCTCAAAATCTTCCACCTCATTCTAAGTCAGAGTACACCAATCTATACCAACCTACTTAGTTTTTTTATTTTCTCAGCACTGGTAAAGAAGATGGGTAAGGAAGAGCTTGAGCCTTGCCATCACTAGAATGGCTCATCGCACTTAACAAATCTCCTTGGCATTCTGGTTTACACAGTAGTTCTGTTTAATTTATATTTTGAGTTTGAGTGACCATTTCTGGATATACTAAGAAAGTCCATTTCTCAGGCAGGGAGACTGGAAACTAGAACATCCTTTGAGACATCATTGTGACCTGTCACTGACCTTTCTCTTCTGGTATGAACAGTTACCTTAAGACTTTATGCAAAATTTCAAAATTCCCATTATCTTTCATGAAAACCCAGAACTGACAATTTCCTAGACTGGCTTCCCTGGCAGCACAGTGGTAAAGAATCCACCTGTAATGCAGGAGGCCGCTTGCAACACAGGAGACTCAGGTTCGATCCCTGGCTCAGGAAGATCCTCTGGAGAAGGAAATGGCAACCCACTCCAGTATTCTTGCTTGGGAAATCCCATGGACAAAGGAGCCTGGTGGGCTACAGTCCCTGGGGTCACAAGAGTTGGACATGACTGAGAAACTAAACTACCACCAGACTGCTCCTCAAAAAATTCTGGCAAATGAAAAGGTAAGATACTTTCCAGTAGTCACAATAAAATAGAAAGGGTAGATAGACTGCATGAAAAAAAGATTCCAGAGAATCATAAAAGGGATTTTTTTAGAAGAGCTGCTACATAAACTAGATGTTTTAGTGTTGTACAGCTTAAGAGGACAAAACAAGGACCAATTATTAGAAGTCAATGGCAGAAGTTTCATAATTCTCAATCTGATGCTTACCTTTCTGCCTCCTAAAATAGTCACCAAGTGTTTATGATACTCTGTACTCTAGAGTCTACAAGATTTTCTATACTCCAACCAACTCATCTTCATCTCCTTCATCCTACCTTGGATAAAGTCCTCACCATTCATCATCCTCCCACAGCTTGTTGATTAGTATATTCTACACCTTCTATTGTTGTTTTTGTTCAGTCGTTAAGTGGTGTCCAATGCTTTGCTACCCCATGGACTGCAGCACGTTAGGCTTCTCTGTCCTTCACTATCTCTGAGTTTGCTCAAACTCATGTCCATGGAGTTAGTGATGCCATTCAAGCATTTCATCCTCTGTCACCCACTTTCTCCTCTTGCCCTCAGTCTTTCCCAACATCAGGGTCTTTTCCAGTGAGTCAACTTTTCGCATTAGGTGGCCAGAGTATTGGAGCTTCAGCTTAAGCATCAGTCCTTCCAATGAATATTCGAGGTTGATTTCCTTTAGGATTGACTGGTTTGATCTCCTCGCTGTCCAAGGGGCTCTCAAGAGTCTTCTCCAACACCACAGTTCAAAAGCATCAATTCTTTGGTGCTCAGCCTTCTTCACAGTCCAACTCTCACATCCATACATGACTACTGGAAAAACCATAGCTTTGACTATATGGACCTTTGCCAGCAAAGTGACATCTCTGCTTTATAATACACTGTCTTGGTTTGCCATAGCTTTTCTTCCAAGGAGCAAGCATCTTTTAATTTCATGGCTGCAGTCACCATCTACAGTGATTTTGGGGCCCAAGAAAATGAATCTGACACTGTTTCCATATTTTCCCCATCAATTTGCCATGAAGTGATAGGACTGGATGCCATGATCTTAGTTTTTTGAATGCTGAGTTTTAAGCCAGCTTTTTCACTCTCTTTCACATTCATCTAGAGGCTCTTTAGTTCTCATCACTTTTTGCCAGTTTAATGGTGTCATCTGCATACATGAGGTTGTTGATAATTTCTTCCAGCAATCTTGATTCCAACTTGTGCTTCACTCAGCCCAGCATTTTGCATGATGTTCTCTGCATATAAGTTAAATAAGCAGGGTGACAATATACAGCCTTGATGTACTCCTTTCCTAATTTTGAACCAGTCCCATATTCTATGTCCAGTTCTAACTGTTGCTTCTTGTCCTGCATACAGGTTTCTCAGGAGACAGGTAATGTGGTCTGGTATTCCCATCTCATTAAGAAGATTCCATAGATTTTGTGATCCAGTCAAGGGCTTTAGCATAGTCAGTGAAGCAGAAGTAGATTTTTTTTGGAATTCCCTTGCTTTTTCTCTGATCTGCCTTCTATATGTCTTTGCTATTTCTCACTATAAACATGGGCTTCCTTCATAGCTCAGTTGATAAAGAATCCATCCGCAATGCAGGAGACCCCAGTTCGATTCCAGGTTCGGGAAGATCTGCTGGAGAAGGGATAAGCTACCCACTTAAGTATCCTTGGGCTTCTGTTATGGCTCAGCTGGTAAAGAATCCACCTGCAAAGTGGGCGATCTGGCTTCAGTCCCTGAGTCGGGAAGATCCCCTGGAGAAGGGAAAGGCTACCCACTCCGGTATTCTGGCCTGGAGAATTCCATGGACTGTGTAGTCCATGGATTTGCAAATAGTTGGACATGACTGAGTTAATTTCACTTTCACTATAAACACTATTCTAGCCATATATATTTTATCCTTTTGTTTTATCTACACTTATGTTTTCATACTTCTGTTTCACTGCATAAGTTGTTCCCTCTACTAGAAATGCTTTTCCTTCCCTTCTTTTCTTGGTGAGAAATTACTGATATTTCAACTGTCAGTTCCAGTTTCACCAGCTTGGGAGATAGTTCTGGTTTAGCTCTGGGTTCCTATCTCATTTTATATTGACCATCATATTGTGTTTTCCTTGTGGATTTGTGTGATGTTTTCTCACTAGACAGTGAGCTTCTCAAGGTCAGAAAGTGTGTAAGAGTCATCTTTGTATATCTTTGAACTTTCATAATTTTCCATAGTACCAGTTGAATGCAATTAGATTTCATCTTAACCTAAAGAACTTCCTTTTTTTCCCTAATGAGATAGGTTGATCTGTATCCTTAAATGGTCACATAGACATACCATTAGAGTGGACATGTCAGCAAAATACGAGATGTTGAAATGAATATGTTGAGAAGAGTCTTTGAACTATAAGTCCCATGGTTCTATGCTGCAATGTGCTTGAAGCTGAAACATACCATTCAATTAGAGTTGTTCCTTGTTCCTGCACCTTCTTCTATTTTAAGTAACAGAAACTACTTTTGCTCTTTCCTCCTTGATTCTGGGAATTCACCCTGAAAAGCAATAGCTTTTATCTCCAGAAATGCTCCTTCCCTGAGTCAATCTCAAGAAATTTTCTTTTCTGTCCTTGCTCCTCCCTATGTTTTTCTCTATACCTCGCACATCATAATCTGTTTTCTCAGGACTCAGTCTATACTTTGCTTCTAAGCTAATTGTCAGAAAAATTAATGACTGATAACCAAGTTGTCAAAAACTAATTCCAGTTTAACATAATAATAGCTGCCATTTATTGAAAAAATCTTATATGTTCCTTACATGTATTATATTATTAAATCCTTACATGAACCCTGTAAGTTATTATTCTTATCTACATTTTCCAGATGATGACATTAAGGCCCTGAGAAGTTAAATAGCTTACTCAAGGTAACAGATGTAGGAAGTGGTAGAATTTAAATCAAATCCCAGTCACCTTGACTGCCTTTAACTACTTTGCTAAACTGCCAACCCATACCCATCCTCCAATATACACTCCAGTATGAATTTTGCATTAACATTATTATAAAGTGTGCAATGCAGCACACCATGGGTATCAGAGATTTGCACATGAGAAGATTCTTCTCTGAATCCATAGCCCATACTCCACAGGGACCACCTAATCAGAAGGCTACCTTTTATAATGCATGCTAATTTTTCTTTGCTTTCTGGGTATCTTTCATGCAATTCATAAATCGCACATCTTCAATCTTTAGCATTTAAATCTAAGAGGAAAGCTGCAGTTCCTCCATCCCAGGACTGACTGTGGGAATCTGTTTTATGGGAAGTACATTACATACCTCTAACAAGACCCCCCAAAAAAAAGAAAAGGCAGCAATAACTGTGAGGTTCAATCAAAACCCACAGTTCAACTCCACCTGCAATAATTGAGGGAGCAGAGAGTCTGTGCTCCAGCTTCTCCAGTCGTGTCCTCCTGGCAGCTGTACCCACTTGAGCACTCTCTGAAGTCCAAGACACCTCTGATCCTTAGCTCCTATCCTGGTTTTGAGATGAACTCTGTCTCTCCAGTGAGCAAACTAGTCTCTCGATCTTGATCTTTGTCTTTATCCTTCCCCAATGAAAGGAACCAATGTTTCTTGGAGATATGGCTGATTCCAGGCTTTGGGCAGTGTAGGCACAAGATGAATCTAGAATATTTTTTTGCACCAGAAAAAAAAAAGAAAACGCTAAAAATGATAGGTCATGAAACAGAGACAGAGCGTCACAAGAATCAGCTTAAAGGTATGCTCAGTGGTGAAATCTGGAACGGTTATTGTGCAGTGGGGAATCTGGGCCACACCTAGAGCAGGTGATCAAATTAATGTCTCCTAAGTGAGACATGTTCACCATGTACCTTCAGCTGTCATACTGTCTTAGAAAGACACAAAACCACTTCTATAAAATTCTGGCTAAGAATATACTACCTGGATCCATTCTGTTAAAAATTCTATTTAAAATGTGTTGTGTGCATGCTCAGTCATGTCCAACTCTTTGCAATTCCATGGACTACAACCACCAGGCTCCTCTGTCCATGGAGTTTTCCAGGCAAGAATACTGGAGTGGTTGCCATTTCCTACTCCAAGGGATCTTCCCGATCCAGGGACTGAACCCACATTTCCAGAGTCTCCTGCATTGGCAGGTAGGTTTTCTACCACTGAGTCACCTGGGAAGCCCACCCACTAAAAGTAGGAACATTTTATTTAAAATCGGGAGACTATATTCTCTAAAAATCATGAATCTCATTTAAGAAAAGGTTGTGAAGATATTTCAGATTAAAAGAAGCTCAAAGAGACAGAACAACTAAATGTCACCTGACCCTAGACTAGATCCTGTTACAGAGAAGAAAAAATGATATAAAGGATATTATTAGTGAATTAAAAATATTGCACTATAAACAGCAGATTAAAGCATTACACCTGTATAGAATTTACTGAAGTTGTTAACTGTTTTGTGCTTATATAAGAGAATGATACCGTGAAATATCCAAGGGTAAAGTATTCTTTACCCTTACAATGTATCTATGCAGTTTATCCTCAGATGGTTCAGAATAAGAAAGGTAAAAAAAAAAAAAGATAAAATGTAAACAGTAAGCGAATCTGAGTAGAAAGTATATGTGTGAATGAGAAAGAAAAAAAACTTAAAATGTAAACAGTAAGTGAATCTGAATAGAAAGCATATGTATGGTTTTTTACAGATTTTATTGTTGTAATTTTTCTGTAAGCTTAACATTATTTCTTAGTAAAAGTTTAAAGATAAGAATAAATAACTATGTCCCTTGTAAGGAAAAGCTCTTGGTGGTGGCTGAGATCAATGTTTTCTGACATCTTGCTACCAGTAAATAGGCTTCATACAATCGGTATAGACAAACTAAGTGTTGGGTTAAGTGCAATTGGAAGAGTTTTAGATAATATTTATGTTTTCATCATCAAACACACATTGAATATTTATTAATATTATGTTCTATAATGTCTTTTCTCTCCTCAAGAAAGAATAGTAGATTGTGTGTATGTCGGGAGCCGCATTGGGCATTACTGACAAAATAGAGGCACGGCCCTAAACCCCCTCCCTTTGTTCTGTAGGCACGGACCCGGAATGAAGGAGTTAGGCTTTGTGATTCTGACTTGTTTTTCCCTTTCCTCGGCTGAGTTGACTGAAGAGAATATTAAGGTGCTTATTGTTTTTGAGAGGAGCATGAGAAGGCATAAAGCCTTCTGCAGCTGTGCTCAAAGAATAATTCATAAAGTTAATCACTGACATTTGTTCAAGGACTTTTACAAAAAAGCATTCCAGGGTAAGCACATAGGCCACAGCTTGAGGCCATGGGAGGGATTGCTATCTGAAGCCCATTTGTGAGAAAAGTTTATGGCAAAGGAGTTTGCTGAATTTAGGGTTTCGGAATAATTAAAATAGTTAGAAGCTAAAGATTTAAGGATTGCTGTAGTGTTAGCATATTCTACTATAGCTTATAGAAATTAGGGACTTTAGAGATATTATTAGCTAGAAGCCCCTTCTAAGAAATGGTGAGCTTAGGATACTAGGGGCAAATAGGACTTAGAAAGACAAGAAATAAACTGAGGAATGTGGTCTGCAGCCCAGACATTAGCATGAGTTACAGTGTATTCACAAGGACACATGAGAAAAAGTAGATAAGAGAATCGCTGAGGAAGGAACTCCTTTTGAGGGGCAACAATGATTTTTGGAGAAAAATAAATCTGGGTCCATGGGAACTAAAAATATCAAACCTCTGACCTAATCCTTTTGTAAAAGTATAAAAGAGAATCATAAGCTTGAAATAAACAGGCAGTCCAATAAAACTGAGAGGCTGCCTCAGTTTCTCTCTTGCCGACACCGCTCACCCCTTCAGGCTGAATCCCTGGCTGCTGGAGCTGGACTCCGGCATGTGTACATAAGAATGCTTTATAGGAAAAAAATAATTTACAAACATAACTTATTAGTATTAACAAATTATTTACAATAAGCCTGATGTCCTCTACTGATTCTGCACATTAGAAACTTATTTGAAAGCCACTGGCTCTGTTGACATGACTCAAGCAGTTTTCTTTTTTGACTTGAGATCCAGAGAAATGAGGATCCCTACCTTATTTTTAAGATCAGCCCAATTTCCCAAATAACAAAATTCATGCTTTCTCCCAGTTAGAAAATATGTCTGAATAACCTGTAAACGTCTTGATCCCTGTCTCCTGTAAATGTCACAAACCTCCGTCCATAGATCTTCAGGCACTCTTTCAGATCTAATTCCTTGAATCTATTTGTCACTTCCACTGTATAATTGTAAGGGATTTGATTTAGGTCATACCTGAATGGTCTAGTGGTTTTCTTGACTTTCTTCAGTTTAAGTCTGAATTTGGCAATGAGGAGTTCATGGTCTGTGCCACAGTCAGTTCCTGGTCTTGTTTTTGCTGACTGTATAGAACTCCTCCATCTTTGGCTGTAAAGAATATAATCAATCTGATTTTGGTATTGACCATCTGGTGATGTCCACGTGTAGAGTCTTCTCTTGTGTTGTTGGAAGAGGGTGTTTGCTATGACCTGTGTGTTCTCTTAGCAAAACTCTGTTAGCCTTTGCCCTGTTCATACTGTACTTCAAGGCCAAATTTGCCTGTTACTCCAGGTATTTCTTGACTTCCTACTTTTGAAATCCACTCCCCTATAGTGAAAAGGACATCTGTTTTGGGGTGTTAGTTCTAGAAGGTCTTGTAGGTATTCATAGAACCATTCAATTTCAGCTTCTTCAGCATTACTGGTCAGGGCATAGATTTGGATTACTGTGATATTAGATGGTTTGCCTTGGAAATGAACAGAGATCATTATGTTGTTTTTGAGATTGCATCCAACTACTGCATTTCAGACTGGACATGGAACAATAGACTGGTTCCAAATAGGAGAAGGAATACGTCAAGGCTGTATATTGTCACCCTGCTTATTTAACTTATATGCAGAGTACATCATGAGAAACGCTGGGCTAGATGAAGCACAAGCTGAAATCAAGATTGCCTGGAGAAATATCAATAACTTCAGATATGCAGATGACAATACCCATATGGCAGAAAGTGAAGAAGGACTAAAGAGCCTCTTGACAAAAGTAAAAGAGGAGAGTGAAAAAGTTGGCTTAAAGATCAACATTCAGAAAACAAAGATCATGGCATCTGGTCCCATCACTTCATGGGAAATAGATGGGGAAACAGTGGAAACAGTGTCAGACTTTACCTTTTTGGGCTCCAAAATCACTGCAGATGGTGACTGCAGCCATAAAATTAAAAGATGCTTACTCCTTGGAAGAAAAGTTATGACCAATCTAGACAGCATATTAAAAAGCAGAGACATTACTTTGCCAACAAAGGTTCGTCTAGTCAAGGCTATGGTTTTTCCTGTGGTAATGTATGGATGTGAGTTGGACTGTGAAGAAGGCTGAGCACCGAAGAATTTATGCTTTTGAACTGTTGTGTTGGAGTAGACTCTTGAGAGTCCTTTGGACTGCAAGGAGATCCAACCAGTCCATCCTAAAGGAGATCAGTCCTGAGTGTTCATTGGAAAGTTTGATGTTGAAGCTGAAACTCCAATACTTTTGGCCACCTCATGCGAAGAGTTGACTCATTGGAAAAGACCCTGATGCTGGGAAAGATTGAGAGAAGGAGGTGAAGGGGAAGACAGAGGATGAGATGGTTGGGTGGCATCACCCACTCAATGGACGTGAGTTTGTGTAGGATCTGGGAGTTGGTGACGGACAGGGAGGCCTGGCATGCTGCAGTTCATGGGGTCTCAAAGAGTTGGACACGACTGAGCGACTGAACTGAACTGAACTGCATTTCAGAATCTTTTGTTGACTACGATGGCTACTCCATTTCTTCTAAGGGATTCTTGCCCAAAGTAGTAGATATAATGGCCATGTGAGTTAAATTTACCCATTCCAGTCCATTTTAGTTCACTGGTTCCAAATAGGGAAAGGAGTACATCAAGGCTGTATATTGTCATCCTGCTTATTTTACTTATATGCAGAGTATATCATGAGAAATGCTGGGCTGGATGAAGCACAAGCTGAAATCAAGATTTCCAGGAGAAATATCAATAACCTCAGATATGCAGACGACACCACCCTTATGGTAGAAAGTGAAGAAGAACTAAAGAGCCTCTTGACGAAAGTGAAAGAAGAGAGTGAAAATGTTGGCTTAAAGCTCAACATTCAGAAAACTAAGATCATGGCATTCGTCCCATCACTTCTTGGCAAATAGATGGGGAAACAGCGAGAGACTTTATTTTTCTGGGCTCCAAAGTCACTGCAGATGGTGACTGCAGCCATGAAATTAAATGATGCTTGCTCCTTGGAAGACAAGTTATGACCAACCTAGACAGCATATTAAAAAGCAGAGACATTACTTTGCCAAGAAAGCTTTGTCTTGTCAAGGCTGTAGTTTTTCTAGTAGTCATGTATGGATGTGAGAGTTGGACTATAAGAAAGCTGAGTGCCAAAGAATTGATGCTTTTGAACTGTGGTGTTGGATAAGACTTTTGAGGGTCCCTTGGACTGCAAGGAGATCCAACCAGTCCATCCTACATGAAATCAGTCCCGAATATTCCTTGTAAGGACTGATGCTGAAGCTGAAATTCCAATACTTTGGCCACCTGATGCACAGAACTGACTCATTTGAAAAGACCCTGATGCTGGAAAAGATTGAAGGCAAGAGGAGAAGGGGATGACAGAGGATGAGATGGCTGGATTCATCACCATCACTGACTCAATGGACATGAGTCTGAGTAAACTCTGGATGTTGGTGATGAACAGGGAGGCCTGGCGTGCTGCAGTCCATGGGGTCGCAGAGAGTCAAACACAACTTAGCGACTGAACTGACTGAGGCTGCAATGGACTGTAATTCCCTTAAGAATCAAGTCCTGCTTTATAATGTCTTTAAGTCAACATCTGGAATCTAGCTATTAACCCCACAAAATCCAACAGTGTGCCCAGTCGTCCCATGCGGTGACTGCCAACTTGTCTGTGTGCCTTTCTCTTAGTTGTAGCTTCAGACTCTTGTGTACCATACAGTGCCTTCTCGTGTTATGTTATTGTAGGACCAGCTTGATATTTGGCCTTCAGGAAATGTTCAACTCACTCAGGGTCATCAGAGTGCAATAGAAAGGACTCTTGGATTTTGGCACTTGGCAAATCCAGGAATATATTTAGCTCTGTTGCTGCTGCTGCTGCTGCTAAGTCGCTTCAGTCGTGTCCGACTCTGTGCGACCCCAGAGATGGCAGCCCACTCGGCTCCCCTGTCCCTGGGATTCTCCAGGCAAGAACACTGGAGTGGGTTGCCATTTCCTTCTCCAATGCATGAAAGTGAAAAGTGAAAGTGAAGTTGCTCACTCGTGTCCAACTCCTAGCGACCCCATGGACTGCAGCCTACCAGGCTCCTCTGTCCATGGGATTTTCCAGGCAAGAGTACTGGAGTGGGGTGCCATTGCCTTCTCCGATATTTAGCTCTGCCACTTAGCAAATGGATGGTAGCCAAAGTACTTAATATCTCTGATCTTGTTTCCTCTCTTTAAATTGGAAATAACAATGCTACTTCCTCAGAGGATGGTTGTAAGAATTGTGACAGTGCTACACAGAATCTTTGGTATGGTGACTTGCACATGGTGATTATTGGAAAACATTAATTACTAACACTATTTAAGGAAAATAAACAAAATTTTTATTTTAATAGCTGCACCATGTTCTCTTTAGTGTGATACTCTTCTTATTTAAATTCTTCTGGGAAAAAGCAAGGCTCTAAGGTGTTCGGGATTAAAAGAATCCAGGAAAATGAAAGAGACAATGAAACTATCCTGCGTAGCTCAGCAACAGAAGTTAGAGGACACAGCAGAAACCACAATGACGAGAATCAAGTGAAAAGTCAAGGAGGTTAAGGAGGAAATAGGAAAAGAGAAAGTTTCATCTCCACGATAAGGTACCAGAGAGATAAAATATCTAGTGGTAAATTTTGAGTATCTGCCTTGCCACGAATTGGCAGCCTTTGTCTTCCTGGAACTCAAATTAAATCTGTAACTTGAGTGAATGTTCCTATTTTCTCTGTTTGTAGGCTTGTTTCCACAGTGAAAATTGAAGTGGCGGAGATGAGTTCTCATGACTGAGATGTCGCTGAGCAGAGAAGGATGAACAGGTACTTAAGGGAAGGTGCAAGCAAGGTTGAGAGCTTTGCAGGAGAAGTAAGTAGGCCTTAGAAGAGGCTATGAGAGGGGATCTCTGATAAAGCACAGAAAACTTGAGGGATAACAGGATGGGACCTTAACCTGACCTCTGGATTTTATCCTTATTATAGTTAAGAACATGGACTTGTCTCAAAGAAGCTTGTGTTCAGAATATTTTAAACTAGATAAAAATACTAAAAGTTAGAAAAATATGATAGGTCCCCAGTCCTCTATCTATGATTCCAAAATACAACAGTTCTAACAATGTGTTGTTTTGTTTGGCACCCATAAAGTGGTGAAACCTGACTTTATTCTCCAGTAGGCTGCCTATTGTTTCTGTTTATTGCCACGGTAGGTATAGTCATACAATTTGCTGAAGAGTTATTCATGTTTTGGAATATGTGTGCCACCCACGTTCTGCTAGAGTGATTGGTTTTATTTATATTATCATATTCTCAAACACTTCTGGGCCCAGGGTTTTGGATAAGAGTTTGTAAACATAAATTCAGAAAAAAGGAAAATTTAAATGAGTGAAAAAAAAAGAAAAAGCATTTACCTTCCAGGGTATTTCTAAAGCTGAAATTGGCAGCTTTATCCATGGAACCTGATTCATACTGGGTCAAACTCAGGCAAAACTCCACATCAGCCGAGGAGGGGAGCCTCGGGGTCCTGGCTTTGTCGTGGTTTCCAGGATTGCGCAGTAATGGTCCCTCAGACGTCCCGTTGCATAAAGCCTGGCGACTGTTGTACTCCTCCAGTCTGCTGCAGACGATCTGCACAGAACGCCTTTGTGTTAAGAGTTTTGTAAAAGGGGGAAGGTAGGGAGGTTGGGATTCCTTATTTGGATTTTGGATATTTGGAAGTCTAATCATCAGGAGATTCATGTCTTAAATTGTTGAAGGAAGCAGCTTTCTGACGCTTGCAGAGTAACTGTAACCCATGAAAGTTACAGTTCAGACCACAGTTCTAGTCTTGCATCTACCACTTAAGAAAATAAATTCCACAGATCTCATCTAACAAATAATAATAATTACTTCATATAATTGTTGTCAAATATTTGTTAGGAAAATTAACTTGACAAACATTTGCTAAACATCCACTGTGTATCTTCACTGGGCATATGCCTGTGAAGCTAGCCATGGCCCAGAGTTTAGGTCTGTACCCTCTTCTTTTAATTCTTCCTCTATCTGCCTCCTTGGCTATAATAACCAGTTTCATGGCTTACATGCCACTGCATGATAAGAACTTTACAATTCCTATCTCAAGTTCAAAAGCTCTCTTCTGAGCTCTAACCCTGTATATCCACCTCTGACTTCATATTTCAGTGTTATCTCACAGGCATGTCAAATGTAGTATTTCAAAAAAAAAATTGCTCCTTCATAATAGCTAATAAGGGGAAAAATCTGAAAAAAGATATATATGCACATATAACTGAATCACTTTGGGGTACACCTGAAACTAGCACAACACTGTAAATCAACTATGTTGTTATTATTGTTTAGTTGCTAAGCTGTGTTTGAATCTTTGACCCCATGGACTTCAGCCCACCAGGCTCCTCTGTCCATGGGATTTCCCACCAAAGGATACTGGAGTGGGTTGTCATTTCCTTCTCCATGGGATCTTCCTGACCCAGGGATCAAACCTGTGTCCCCTGCACTGGCAAGTGTGTTCTTTACTACTGAGCCACTTTACTATAAAAATTAAATGTAAAAAGAAGTTAAAAAATGAAAAAAACTTGAAATTAAAACAAGGTTAAAGAATTGTATTCCTCTCCCTATACTTCCAGTCATATCAACTATCCTGAAACTTAAACCAGAAGTCCATAAATCTTCATTTTATAGCCAAAGACTGTTCTCATCTGTATTTTGTTCCCCTTTATTTTTCGCATTGAAATCATCAGCCAAACTTATCAATTCTACCTCCAGAATACATCTTGAATCTCTATTTGTTTACAAATTAGACCAAGTCAGACTGGCTACTCTTCTCTGCGCATCACCTGTGCTTCTCCATCCCATGCCTTTGTTTCTACCTAAGCACATCCATTCCTTACCATTTATCTGATATTCTACTTAGTCTTCAAGGTTAAATCAATATTTTGTAAAAAAAATGAAAAGGTCAACTATGACTTAAAAATTCAAAATTGTCCAACTCTAAAATCTGAAGAAGTTTGAGATACTTCGCCAAATTGCTTTGCCTACAATTTCGTCTATATGTGAAAGTCACTCAGTCATCTCGGACTCTTTGTGACTCCATGGGCTGTAGCCTGCCAGGCTCCTCTGTCCGTGGAATTCTCCAGGCCAGAGTACTGGGGTGGTTAGCTGTTCCTTTCTCCAGGGTATCTTCCCAATCCAGGGATTGAACCCAGGTCTCCAACGTTGCAGGAGGATTCTTTACTGTCTGAGCCACCAGGGAAGCCCCAAAATACTGGAGTGGGCAGCCTATCCCTTCTCCAGGAGATCTTCCTGACCCAGGAATCGAACTGAGGTCACCTGCATTACAGGTGGATTCTTTACCATCTGAGTTACCAGGGAAGTGCTCACTTATATGCTGGCAGAAGAATAAACTATGATCAAAATATTTGACAAGTCAAAAGGAGTTCTTTTGATAAATACAAAATAAAAATTCTAAGTGATTAAAAATATCACATTATAATTTAATTAGCAGATTTTTTTTCTCAGTGGTATGTAAGTTAATTCCTCAACTTAAAATCATTGATGCCTTAAATTCCATGAAGGCAATTAAACAGGTAGCAAGATAACAAACTTAAACCAAAGCATAAAGTATAGGAGAGCTCACCTTGCCATTTGTGACTATTCACAATGGCACTTAATCCATAAGAGGCCTGTGCCCACTGAGTAGATAATAAGGTTGTTTGTCAAACTCAAACTTGACTCATTTTAATCTCCCTTGATAGTCAGTAGCACATCCTTTTAAAATAATATCTCCATGAAGATAACTTTCTTTTTTTTTTCAATTGTGTTCTTCCCCAGAATCTAGAATAGAGATGCTATAAATATTTGATGGAATAATAAAAAAAAATATCAATGGAAGAATCCGTGACTCTTCAACTACCAACATGTGTTGAACACCACTTTTTCCTAGTTCTGTTATTGGTACCAACATTGGCCCTAAAAGATATTTTCAAAAATGTATCATTTGTGTTAAACATATATTGAGTCCTCACTCTCAACAGGAAAGGCATCTCTGTGTACACTTTCTAAAATTCACAAATCGCCTTGTAGGTTGATATCATTTTATTCCTATTTTAATGATAAGGAAGCTGAGTGTGGAAGTGTGTAAGAGGCTGGTAGGATCTAAAGCCCTGTATCATGATTAATTTATGGGCAACAGGCAAGGTACATGGAACAAAACTTTAAAAGTGAGTCTTCCTGCTTAACTGTTTATATCACTGTTAAGAATAATCAAGGTAATCCTATCAGTGTCCTACTCCAGTGAGTTGGCAATCTATAAGAATGTAAAATCAAGTTATGTTGTTGTGCTCAGTCGCTTCAGTCATGTCCAGCTCTGCAATGCCATGGACTACAGCCCACCAGGCTCCTCTGTCCATTTCTCCAGGCAAGAATATTGGAGTGGGTTGCCATGCCCTCCTCCAGGGGATCTTCCCAACCTTGGGATCACACCTGCATCTCATGTCTCCTGCATGGGCAGGCAGGTTCTTTACCACAAATGCCATCAAGTAAAATCACCATCAAATAGAACTGAATGAGCCTTGCTCCCCAGGAATGGCTGCTACTATGTTACACAACAGACACTTGGAGAAGCTTTTAATTTCCAGTCACAAAGATATCACTTACTAAATCAAGGGCTGTGTGTTAGAAAAAAAGTAGGTTCCACATTCACATTGGTGTGGGCTTCAGTTCTGGCTCAGCGACTTACTAGCAATGTGTCAATGAATATATTATTTAGGCTTGCTAAGTCTCAATTTCTTCAACTGTAATACGAAATAATAAATATAATGTTAATATATATCATATTTACATGTGTTTATTTTTAAAATATACTTAAACACATTATTCATATTTAAATATGCATTAAATATATATAACAGACTAGTTCAAAATTGGGAAAGGAGTACATCAAGGCTGTATATTGTTATCTTGCTTATTTAACTTATATCAGAGTACATCATGTGAAATATCAATAACCTCAGATATGCAAATGATACCACCCTTATGGCAGAAAGTGAACCAAAGAGCTTCTTGATAAAGGTGAAAGAAGAGAGTGAAAAAGCTTACTTAAAACTCAACATTCAGAAATCTAAGACCATGCATCCAGTCCCATCAGTTCATGGCAAAACAGTGGAAACAGTGACAGACTTTATTTCCTTGGGCTCTAAAATCACTGCAGACGGTGACTGCAGCCAAGAAGTTAAAAGACACTTGCTCCTTGGAAGAAAAGCTATGACAAACCTAGACAGCATATTGAAAAGCAGAAACATTACTTTACTTTGGGGGATACTGAAGGACAGGGAATCCTGGTGCATGCAGTCCATGGGGTAGCAAATAGTCAGATACAACTTAGGGATGGAACAACAACAATTTTTGCATTAAATGTAATATATTGGATCCCTTTATAGTGTTAATTAACTACCCATCACAGCATGTATATAGATGGAAGCATTTTCATTCCTGTTTGAAAAATAAATCATACCCAGATATTTTTAAAAGATCTAAAAAATCCTACTGCCTAGAAGACTCCTGCAGTAGACTCAGTTAAATTAGAGAGGTTTGAATGAAACTATTTTACTTAAATTACAACTGCCAAGTGACTAAATGTTCAGATGGCTAAATGTCTTAGTAACAAGGAGTAAATCTACCCCAGTTCCAGAAATAATTTGAAATAAATCTCAAATTATTGTTCTTATATTTGATATAAAAGGGGAGGCAGGGTAGGAGAAAGTATTAGCACTAGCTATCATCATGGAGATTGCAATCAGACATGGTTTCCAAACTGAGCAAATTACATAATCTCCTACTATCAAGGTTTTTCATCTGTAAATGGGGACTATAACAACTTTTTATGAAGGATCCAATAATTTTACCTATGTAAAGCACTTAGTATATAATGCCAAGTAGAGAGTGTTTAATAATGACAGCTATTATATTATTATTGCATACAAGACTATTGGACAGGCCACCAAATTGTTAACCCTGACTCTATTACACAGGATGAATAATCATTATTATAATAGCTATCATCAATATATCATATGAGGATATATTGTGATAATAATTCCATACTTAAAATTCAAAGAATATGTCAGATACTAAACTAGTCATTTTACATTAACAGTTTTCATTGAATCCCTTCAGGATAATGCTTTAAAATATATTATTCTAATTTTCAGGGGGAAAAGGTCTCAGATAATTAAGTAACTTTTCCAGGATCTTGTAGCTAAGTGAGTTACAAAAGTCATGTTTTTATGGCTCAAAAGCCTATCCCCTTCCACTTCATTAATCTGCTTTCCATTCAGCTTAGTATTTTCATTAGCACAGAAAGCACACATATATCTTAATTGCACCCCATTTTTTTCTGTTGAGAAAAGAAGCCAAAGGTCAAAGATTACAAATAACTTGTCCAATATCATCTGACAAGTGGCAGAGGTAGAATCTGGTGACAAAAGTCTTCTGGTGAGGAATTTGTTCTTTTTCTGTTTCAACAAAGGTGACTTATATAATGTAGAGAAAAATCAAGTGTCCCAAGTCAAATGAAAAAAAAAAAAAAAGAAGAAATGGATTAATGGAGAAGGTGAGCTTAGTGTTCTCTTAAACTTAAAGAAATAGCAGGAAAAAAAGCCCAGTTATTAAAAGCGTTAGGAGCAAAAATTCTATTATGGCATTAGAGGTTTATCTAAAAGAATGTAAAACATATGACATTCCACAGAATCTTTTTCATAAAGAAAAAAAGAGAAGCTGTTATTTCACAGAGCTATTGCCATGGTTACCTAAAACCCATGACTCTCTGCTGAAATGTAACTTTTTTTCTTCCTACTGTTTGCTTCCATGTGATGTGCTTTTCACCTGATGAGTGAATTCCCTGGCCATACTTCACTCATGTCCATCATCTCGAAATGTTTTTTCCTCTTTATTTTGATCCATCATAACAGCTCTTCTTGAAATACCTTTTCTTCTTACAGCTAGCTCATCTGCTGCTTGCATAACATTGGATCTAATTGTGTTGAGCACAATTCGCCGCACCCCCCACCTCCAAAATCAGTGAACTGCTTTAATTCAGGAGCACTTTAAACATGCTTCTAGTTTATAGGCTCTTGGAATTAAACAAACCAAAAAATAAATAAATAAATGAACAAATATACAGAAGATATGAATACTGAAAATAAGCTTTCTATAAAAAGTAACATTTAGTAATTAAGTAATGCTTTTTAATGTATTACTTTATTTAATGATAAACCTTGTCAGTAAATATTATTAGTCTCACTTAAAACTCAGATTGGGTTATAACATGCTTGATCTTCTCTATGTGTGCTTTCTTTTTTTGCACACACACAAACACACACCTAGAGAAAGCTACCAAAAATGTTTTATTCCAGATTATTAGTTGCTGCTTATTTTTGGCATCATTGTTTTCTTGGTCTTGGTTATCCAGTGGTTAAGGTTATGGTTATGGTTTAAGGTTCCAGAAATCTAGCTATGTCTATACAGAGTTTAGTTTTTTATGTGTGTTAGCACTGGAGCTAATGTTTCTATGGTTTTCAATTTTGTTCAATTTAGCATATACTGATAAAGCCCATTCTATGTATATATTATGTTCCTGGGTTCTGTGGATATAAAAATAAATTAGAAATGGTTTCTACATTGGAACAGTTGGCAGTCTGTTAGATAAAGACAGGTCTGAAAACCTGAAGAATTATAGTTAGTATGTTATAAAATCTGTACAAAGTGTAATGATAGTACACAAGGGTGAAGGTCAATTCTACCTGAATAAGGGCTGTGAATAAATAAACACCTAATGGAATATTTTCACTATAAAGTGAATGAAAGGGACTACTTCAGAATATCTGCCGCAGTTGTGTAACTGAACTTTAAGAGAGTTAAAGCGACTACAAGTCAGAATTTACATCCATGAATTAGCGGCTCTTTTGATCCTTTCTCAGCCTAAATGGCCCTTTATAAATAGGAAACTGCGTGGTTGACTTGAAATAGCACTGGAGTCAAAGGCACTGGTTTTTTCTGTCCTCAGCTGTGTCACCTTAGGCAAAGTATTTTACCTTTGGGGGCCTCACTATGTTTTACAAAATGTAGGTACAACACTACAGACCAATTGCGGTCTCTCAGCTAAGCGTTAATAAATTCAGTGAATTTCTGAAAACTCCATTTTTTGTGTGTGAAGTAAAAGATATTTTAAATCAAGAAAAAGCAGAAGGTATTTTTTTTTTTTTTACCAAAGGGGCTGAATATAACTACTTAGGAAGATATTAATGAATTCACCAAGTGTGGAAGATATTTAGTCTCACCATCTCACACAGTCTAGTTTTTTATTTGAGTGTTCGATTCAGGCAAAAGCATTTCAATTAGTGATATGTTTATTATAGAACCTAAGTCTGTAAAGTGAAAAAGATACCAAAACAATTTCCATATTAATTAAATCAGTCATTCTTAGGGCTGGCTCTGCATTAGAATTACAGTAGAAAGTTTTAAAAATACAGATGCTTGAACTTCACAGTGGACCTCCTGAATATGATTTTCTGGCAGAAGGTAGATGGTGGAGCACATAAAAGTTTTTAAGTTCTTAAGTGAGTGATTTAGAAGATACTGAGAATGGCTGCATTGTTGTTGTTGTTCCGTTGCAGAGTCATGTCCCACTCTTTGCGACCCCATGGGCTGTAGCATGCTAGGCTTCCCTGTCCTTCCCTATCTCTCGGAGTTAGGTCAGTTGCATTGATTTAATTGCATTAAATAGATATAAATAACTGATCTTCATTTTTAAAGGACTTTAACCAGAAATGTGCAAAGGAATGGAAACAGCCAACTAGAACTGAGTTTGACTGTAACCACAGGTAGCAACACTGCTCACAGCAGGTGGGCATAAATGTTCACTCATTCCACCTTCCTTATTGTTTGCTCACTTTTCTTCAGTGGTCTTTGTCCCCTGTATTTCCTAATTTTATTTTTAATACCAGTTACTCCACAGTGGTTTAATCATAGAATGATATTAAATCTAATGCTGCAACTATTTTAACCTAGTGTTTACATACTAGACACACAAAAAACTGTTTAGAAGTAAAATTGAATATAATCATAAAGAAAAAAGAGAAAAATTCCACTCAATAATCAATAAATGAATAGAAAAAGTTAACATAATTTGGTACTTCTCATGTAATTAAGTGGCTTCCCAGGTAGCCAGTGGGAAGCCAGTGAGCCAGTGGCTCAGTGGTAAAGAATCTGCCACCCAATACAGGAGATGCAGGAGACATGGGTTCAATCCCTTGGTCAGGAAGATCTCCTGAAGGAGGAAATGACAACCCACTCCAGTATTTTTGCCTCAGAAATTTCATGGACAGAGGATGCTGGCAAGCTACAGCCTGTGGGGTCACAAAGAGTTGTACACAACTGAGCACACACACACACAAATACATGTAATTAAATACCAATTAGTATTTGTCTATGAAGCTTCAGTGTGGATGTTGTAACTTTTTGGTAATTTAGATAATCCACCAGTTTTTCTAGGTCAAGACAAGCTGTACAGTTAAGGAAAGCATTATAACTAACTGAAAAATCCCATGTTCAAGCTTAACAGTATTTTAAGCAGTAACAGAGGATGTGAGAGTTAGATGAGTTTTGCACTATATAGATTAAGGTAGGAGGTCTGAAGGCTTATTGAAATAGATTTTTTGGAAGCACATTTTTTCCAGCCTTTCCTGCACAAATACACTCCTTGCTTTTGGTAAATAGCTGACATTAGTGACACCAGATATTACAGTGGCCATTTTCAATGAGTTTCAATAGGTCCATTTGGAAGTTGTAGTAACTTAGTGTGGGGTTTGGGGGGTGGGGGTGGGGGAGGGGGAATGTTTGGGAAGCAGTTCACATTTCAAAATTGCAGAGTTCAGGTGAGAAGGCAAGATTCTTCCCATCTTATTTAAATATTGAGCTTATTTCCATAAAGCATGGCTAGTCAAAAGTGCTGTGTTAGAAATGGTTGGAACACAGGCAGACAAGTATTCCTTCTATCTTATAGTTTTAAAATAATAAATAATTAAAAGCATATTTCTTTTGTTACCTTTTGCCCCTAATCCAAGTGAAAAAATCAGAATAGGAAAAATAGAAATTAAATTTCAAAATAGCGATCTCTTATCCTATACCTCAAAAGTTTACACAGGTTTAAGGAAAATGCTTATTTCTTCTGCATCCTATTTTAAAAAGTGAGTCAGGATGGGTCAGATCCTTTGGCTAAAGATATCATCACAGATAGGTCCTTGGAAATAGTATAGTGTGGTTGTGCAACCAGGCTAGCTGAGAAAAAATTTTGTCTCTGCTACTTACTAGCTTTGATATCCTGTACAAGTTACATAATATCTCTAAACCTCAGTTGTTGTTTTTTTTAAAATCTTTAACATGGGGAAGGTTAGTAAGATTATTAAATGAATTAATGCACAAAACCACTCAGAATAGGGCCTCACACTTGCTAATCGATCAATGAATATTAGCTATTTTCATTGTTTACCTGTTTAAGCCTGAGTATTCATATTTTTTTAAAAGAAGATTTAATCTAAGTAATATTCCCCTAAATTCCTAATGGTAATAATCACTATAGACATTTAGTAAATGATGTCTTCCCAGGACCCTCCTTTGAATATTCTTATCAATAGGGATCCTGGGATATGGCCAGAGATTTGTATTTTCAATTTATACACTGAATTTTATTGGGAATAAAATTTCAGAAATATTGACCTAAATCATTTTTTTTACTTAATCATCTAAATACTCATTCATCCATTGGTTCAACAAATACTTCATGAGCTCTTACAATTTGCCTGGCATCGTATTATGTGCTAGGAGATAGAGTGATGAACCAAGGACTTTTTATTCATTAGATTTTAGGACCCAAGTACAGGATATTGGACAAAGAACCGCACAAATCTCTATGGAACTGCAATTGTGAAGTGTGCTATAAAGGAAAATTATAAAGTATGTTGAGAGCTTTTGACAGGGGACATTTTCTAGGCTTGGCAGGAGAATAACAGATGGAAAAGGAGGTTTCTGAAGACCTGCCAGAAGAAGTGGTGGCTAAGGTTCTTTTAAGCTTTGATACTGTATGTCCTGCACACCTTACCTGCCAAGAGGAGAAGAAGGATGCTGGGCTGAGTAGATTAGGGTTTGCAGGGTTGCGCCCTCCCATGTACTCATCTGTGCAAACGTCACAGTTTTCTGCATCTCTCCAGTCCCAGTATGGAATCGTGAAGTTCTCATCCCCGGTCAGCTTCTGGATTTCCTGTTCCCACAGCAGCAGGAAGAGTCTATGCCAAGGCAGGAAACCTGGGGCTTCATGAGCAAAATCAATGTCTCTCCAGACTTCAGAGTCCCCAAGCAGCGTGTCCCTTGACACATAATAATGCATCCAGACAAAGAGGTCATAAACACTGACGTCATTAAACAGAGGTGTTGTTCCATGATTCATTTGGCCATAGGTGCCCGTGGGGATGACGTAGTCTGGGCTGGTGGTATGTTTTGCCAAAGTGAGATAGGCAAGAAATTTGTTCTTCTCTGGAACACTCAAATCAAAGATGTTTCTTCTCACCAAAAGTCGCCTTTCTGTGCAGCGGGGTCCCCTAAATCCAAACTTACAACTTCCGCAATTGAATCCCATGAAGTTGCCAAAGCACTGGCAGGTTCTGTTATAAAAGATGGAGGGCCAAGACTCGCGGTCGTCCACCCCCGTGAAGGGGAACTGAGGTCCGAGTGGTGCCGTGGACAGAATCACGTCCTGGCAGGAGCCCCTGCCTGACAGCCAGCCACAGGGGCTCCCATCGCCCGCCCAGGGCGGGCAGCACTCCTTCTCCGTCAGGCTCTTGGAGGAGGCACAGGCTCGAGGGAAGTGGCCAGCGGAGGTTCGGAAACTCCACAGTAGGCAGTACACGGCAGCCAGGAGCATTCTTCCTCCGGTCCTCACACGGTCTGCCTGAGCTGGTTAATGGAGCCACACTCTTCCCTTTCCAGCTCCCCACTCAGTGACTATCACATGTTTTGGCTAAGATCTATATAATACCACTCCCACCTCCCGCATTAAACCCTCTCAGCCTTTATCTAAGCTTTCATCTTCTGAAAACCACATGACTAACTTTTCTCTGGAGTTGGCATATATCCCATCAGTGGGATAGGCCTATGTTAAAGTCAGAAACACTATTCACCATTAATAGTTTAAGTCTTATGGTTAGAATAATACTAATAATACCATCTCATCTACATAAACCCAGTTAATTGACTATATAACTAGTGATATTTCAATTTGAAAATAAGAAGGCATGCCAGGAATAGAGCCTCTTTATAAGACAATTCAGGTACTGTTAGAGATTTTGGACGTAAGATGGTTTGTTTCTCAAAGACCCTAAATAATAAATAGGCCAAGGCATTGGTAGGATTTGGCTTTGCAGGAAGAGACGTTTTTCAGAGCCTGGAGATTATGTCTTATATTTGAAGCTTATTTATTTTATACAAAGTATCAGAAGATTAAAACTTTTTCTGATACACTTCCAGATTATCTTGATGCCAGTTGCTGCTTGCTGTCTAATTGCTCATTTTCTGAATATTGCTAAGGATATGTCACTTTGATAGCTGGGTCGTCAGCTTTACTTTGGAAACATTTTCTGGCGAATATTTGAAAGAAATCTTCCCAGGTGGCTCAGTGGTAAAGAATCTGTCTGCCAATGCAGAAGAATCAAGAGACATAGGTTCAATCCTTGGCTTGGGAAGATCTTCTGGAAATGGCAACCCATTCCAGTATTCTTGCTTGGAAAATCCCTTGGACAGAGGAGCTGGTGGGCTATAGTCCATGGGCTCACAAAGAGACAGACACGACTGGGCAATTGAAAACACAGCACACATTAGAAAGGAAACTTTTTTATTGAAGTGTAGGTGGTTGTCAATATTTTATTAGTTTCAGGTATACAACATAGTGATTCAATATTTTAGTGTTATACTAAAGTTATTATAAAATATCGGCTATATTACCTGTGCTGCACAATATGTATTTCTGCTTATTTATATATAGTATTATATACATAATAGTTTGTACTTTTCTTATTTTAATGCTTTCACCACCTTGTTTCACCCATAAGTTCTAGAAATCAGTAATTCATTTGAAGTTTTGTTTGCAATTTGGTCTTGCAAAGGAGTTCTCATTGCAGTGAGTGAGCGAATAAGATCTGATACTTTATTCAACAAATTTTTATTGATCATGCAAATTCTTTCAAGATTTTTTTGTCTCTCTGTGTATAGTGATCTGCTGCTGCTGCTGCTGCTAAGTCGCTTCAGTCGTGTCCGACTCTGTGCGACCCCATAGACGGTAGCTCACCAGGCTCCCCCGTCCCTGGGATTCTCCAGGCAAGAACACTGGAGTGGGTTGCCATTTCCTTCTCCAATGCATGAAAGTGAGAAGTGAAAGTGAAGTCGCTCAGTCGTGTCCGACTCTTAGCGACCCCATGGACTGCAGCCCACCAGGCTCCTCCATCCATGGGATTTTCCAGACAAGAGTACTGGAGTGGGGTTCCATTGCCTTCTCCAGTACAGTGAGCTAGATAAACTGAAATGCATGGATAGAAATATCATTTTACCACTACACTAGTTTTTAAATGAGTAGTGTGTCGATGTATGGCAAAACCAATACAATATTGAAAAGTAAAAATAATAATAATAATAATAAAGAAAATCAAAACATCAGACTTTTAATGGAGAGACATCTTTGAGAACTGAGGATATAGAAAAGATTGAATAGTTTGAAATAATAATGCAAGAGTTTTTTAATAGAAGTATTCTCTGAGTCAAGCTTTAAAGGATAGGCGTAAGTTGGAAAGACAAATGAGAATGGAGACAATACTTCAGGCAGGGGAAACTGTAGAGAGATGACAGCTGTATTTTTCATCTGCTGAGTAGGAGCATGAGCTTCATGTATGCACCCACGCCATAGGAATTAAACCTGGGCCCAATCCATGTGCTGTGCTCTGCTTAGTTGCTCAGTCATGTCTGACTCTTTGTGACCCCAGGGACTGTAGACCGCCAGGCTCCTCTGTCCATGGGGATTCTCCAAGCAAGAATACTGGAGTGGGTTGCTATGCCCTCCTCTAGGGGATCTTCCCAACCCAGGGATCGAACCCAGGTCTCCCACATTGCAGGTGGTCTTTACCATCTGAGGCACCAGGGACCCAATCCATGGAGGGGCTTAAAAACTAAGTGGTTTGAACTAAAGTGAGTTGAAGAGCTAGAAGATAAGAGCAGTCAAGTCAAAGTTGTCCCTGTGAGGCTTTTTTTCCTTATCCTGTTCCATACTTAAAGCTAGTGGCCCCTTGAACTTGCAGAACAAGGCAAGAAGGTGAAAACTGAAAAAGCAGCAGGGATGCAGAGAAGGTCATTGCTACATGTGATGCTGGAATGTCAACCTTTGTGTTCTCTTCCCATTCTGCTTGAGTTTGTCTCACTATTTAGAAAAAATATTGAGGCCGCCCTACAACTCTCTTGAGACTCAAGTAGCCGTTTTAGGTGGAAGGAAGCAGTGTGTGCATGAGAGGAAGAGAAGAGAAGTTTCCATGGAAATGCTGCCTCTGGCTGGATCAGAAAGTCATCACATGATCTCCACAAGGAGGCTTAATCTTTTTTCTTTTTGCTTTCAGAGCCAGAGAGAGACTAACACAAGGCTTCTTGTCCCTGGAAGTCTTGCTTCTATAAGCAAGCATATGTGGCCTTTTATAATTCTATTCCATCTACTTACAGACAGAACTTAACTTTTCATGTTCAATTTAATTAGAAATTTTGCTTTATATCCCCTCCCCACCACCCCTGCATCAGGCTTCCCAGTGAATAACTGAGAAAGCCTCCATCATACCACTGGACTTCTGTGTCTATTCTCCCAAGTCTCTTTTTCATACTCTTCAGAGCATGCTCAGAGGAATTCCTGATGTACTTTGTCCTCTTAATTTCATTTGCAAAACTGATAACCTTAAATTTTTGGTAGACTTCTTTATTAGTCTCAAATATAGGACATTATCTCCTCTGGCCTATTTGTAAAACAGTCTTATTGCTAATACAAAATTCTTTGGAGAAATGTCTATTGGTACAGTCACTATGGAGAACAGCATGTACATTGCTTTAAAAACTGAAAATAGAGCTACTATATGATTTAGCAAGCCAACTCCTGGGCATATATTAACAGAAAATCATAATTTGAAAAGATGCATGTACCCCTGTGTTCATTGCAGCACAATTTACTATAGCCAAGACATGGGAGCAATATAAAAATCGATTAACAGATAAATGGATAAAGAAGAAGTGCTTCATATATACAATGGACTATTACTCAATCATAAAAGAGAATGAAATAATGCCTTTTGCAGCAACGTGCATGGACCTAGAGATTGTCATACTAAGTCAGATCAGATCAGATCAGATCAGATCAGTCGCTCAGTCGTGTCCGACTCTTTGCGACCCCATGAATCGCAGCATGCTAGGCCTCCCTGTCCATCACCAACTCCCGGAGTTCACTCAAACTCACTTCCATTGAGTCAGTGATGCCATCCAGCCATCTCATCCTATGTCGTCCCCTTCTCCTCCTGCCCCCAATCCCTCCCAGCATCAGAGTCTTTTCCAATGAGTCAACTCTTCGCATGAGGTGGCCAAAGTACTGGAGTTACAGCTTTAGCATCATTCCTTCCAAAGAAATCCCAGGGCTGATCTCCTTCAGAATGGACTGGTTGGATCTCCTTGCAGTCCAAGGGACTCTCAAGAGTCTTCTCCAACACCACAGTTCAAAAGCATCAATTCTTTGGCACTCAGCCTTCTTCACAGTCCAACTCTCACATCCATACATGACCACAGGAAAAACCATAGCCTTGACTAGACGAACCTTAGTTGGCAAAGTAATGTCTCTGCTTTTGAATATGCTATCTAGGTTGGTCAGAGAAAGACAAATATCATTTGATATCATTTATATGTAGAATCTAAAAATAAAAAAATTATACAAGTGAGCTTACATAAAAAAAAACAGAAATAAACTCACAGACATAGAAAACAAAGAGATGATTACCAAAGGGGAAAAGAGGTGGAGAGATAAATTAGGAGCTTGGGATTAACATATACACATTACTATACAAGAAATAGACAACAAGGATCTGTTGTATAGTACAGAGAAAATAATTTTGTTATTACTTATAAGGGAAAAGAATCTGAAAATTATATATATATATATAGATATATATATATCTATATATGTATATATCTATATCTGAATCACTTTGCTATGTGCCTGAAACTAACACAACATCATAAATAAACTATATTTCAATTTTTAAAAAGTGCAAAGTTTTTGTCAAACCCCATCTAGATTGGTTCCTCCTTGAACTCTAGATATACATTTACTAAGTGTCTCCAGTTTACAGAATTTGAAAGTGTTCTGTCCTATCCTGGGAGATTATTGTATGAGTTAACACCTTAGCTAATGTGAGACTATATTAGTCAGAATTAGGGCCTCTGTAAATATTCTGCAATTATTTATGGAGCATCAATTATCAGGCATACTGTGAGGAAGGGATACTATGGGAAGCACAATGAAAGGTTTGGTTTCTCATATGAGAGGTTTCTACCCTCATGAAACATGTAGCCTATTAAAATACTATCTTAATTTTAGTAATTTTAATAATATTTATTGGAGAAGGGAATGGCAGCCTACTCCAGCATTCTTGCCTGAAAAATCCCAAGAATGAAGGAGCCTGGAGGGTTGCAGTCCATAGGGTCACAAAGAGTTGGACATGACCGACAGACCAAGAACAGCACAGCACAGCATATTTCAAGAGACATCTGAAAGATTAGTAGAAGTCTGTTTGGTGAAGAGAATAATAGGAGTGTAAGCTTTCTAGACCAAGGAAACACAATATGCAGAAGTTCCAACTTGGAAAAAGTATGGCATGTTCAAGGATCCTAAGCAGTTAAAGTGGCTATAACCCCCAAAGAGATGTGATGTATGTATAGAAGGTATGTGTGGATGGGGTCATAGTACTTGAAGAATTTGAAGCAGAGTTTTGATGTAATCATGTGCATGTTTAAAATATTTAAACATAAAACTCAAGCTGCTGACGTGAAAACAGATGTAGGGTGGAAGCAAGAGTAAATGTAGAAATAATTCCTTGGAGATTATTGGAGTAACCCAGACAATAAATTATGTGGCTTGGACCAGAGTGATGATCCCTGTGATAAAAAGAAGGGAAGGAATTTAAGACACACACAAGTGATGAATTCAAGAGGCATGAGAGGTGAAGAGAAAGAGGATCAGGTGTTGACTTCTAGGTTTCTGGTTTGTAGAGGGTAAAATGTTTTTTGTGAATTGAAGATGGTTTCAATTTTAGACATATTGAATTTGAGTGTTTAAGTTTAGTCTAGCCACAAACAACTGTCCTCTCTTTTCTGGTGTTTGCACTGGTAATTCAGCTACTCACAAGTTGTGGCCTAGCCAACTTTGATAGTTTCCTTCACTCTGACCACTTGCCTTTGCTTCTTTATTTGATGATAACTTGAACCTTCTTTTCCAGCATTTTTAGACCCCTCTTCTAAATTTTAACAATAGCTAACATTTATTGAATATAAGTAACATAATTAGTTCAGTTTGAGTAGTTACCATTTTTAAAATAAATGTAACTATGCATATTAAAAAGCAGAGACATTATTTTGCCAACAAAGGTCTAGTCAAGGCTATGGTTTTTCCAGTAGTCATGTATGGATGTGAAAGTTGGACCATAAACAAAGCTGAGTGCCGAAGAATTGATACTTTTGAACTGTGGTCTTAGAGAAGACTCCTGAGAGTCCCTTGGATTGCAAGGAGATCCAACCAGTCCATCCTAAAGGAGATCAGTCCTGGGTGTTCATTGGAAGGACTAATGCTGAAGCTGAAGTTCCAGTACTTTGGCCACCTGATGCGAAGAACTGACTCATTTGAAAAGACCCTGATGTTGGGAAAGATTGAAGGCAGGAGGAGAAGGGGACGACAGAGAATGAGATGGTTGGATGGCATCACTGACTCAATGGACATGAGCTTGAGTAAACTCCAGGAGTTGGTAATGGACGGGGAGGCCTGGCATGCTGCAGTCCATGGGGTCGCAGAGTTGGACACGACTGAGTGACTGAACTGAACTGATGCAAATAGTTAAATACACTCAAGTTAGGAAAAATAATATAATGAATTAGCACGTACCCATCATCAAGCTTCTTTAAGTATCATCTTTCTCTAGGTACTGTTTCTTCAGTCCTACCCACAAAAAAAGCAAAAAATTGTTTAGTGTTTTAAAACTCTCAGATAGCATATATTGCCTGTGATATCTCAGTGAAGATAGTTCTCAATTAAGAACTTGAAAATACAAACAGAGAAGTAGTACAACATCTCAGAGAGAGAGAACAGTAACTCCTTAATATCATCTGATTTTAAGTTTATGCTCAATTTAATTATATTAAAAGTATTTTTTTCCCAAGATCCAAATAAGGCCTATACATTGCTTTTGGTTGATATATTTCTTAGGCTTTCTTTTTAATCAATGTTTCACTTCTTTTTTTTCTTCCAAATAAAATACTTAAGGAAGAAACTAGATTCTTTTCTATAGAATTCTCCACATTTTGAGGTTGACTAATTTTATCCTGTGGCTTCATTTAATGTTTCTTTATCCCATATTTCCTATCACTTCATGAATCAGTTCAGTTCAGTCTCTCAGTCGTGTCCGACTCTTTGCCACCCCATGAATTGCAGCACGCCAGGCCTCCCTGTCCATCACCAACTCCCAGAGTTCACACC
>NW_011494817.1:2052791-2061129 GCF_000754665.1 Bison bison bison | reverse complement strand
TGGAGTTTCAGCTTCAGCATCAGTCTTTCCAATGAATACCCAGGACTGATCTCCTTTAGGATGGACTGGTTGGATCTCCTTGCAGTCCAAGGGACTCTCAAGAGTCTTCTCCAACACCACAGTTCAAAAGCATCAATTCTTTGGCACTCAGCTTTCTTTATGGTCCAACTTTCACATCCATACATGACTACTGGAAAAACCATAGCCTTGACTAGACGGAACTTTGTTGGCAAAGTAATGTCCCTGCTTCTGAATATGCTATCTAGGTTGGTCATAACTTTCCTTCCAAGGAGTAAGCATCTTTTAATTTCATGGCTGCAATCACCATCTGCAGTAATTTTGGAGCCCCCAAAAATAAAGTCTGACACTGTTTCCACTGTTTCCCCATCTATTTCCCATGAAGTGATGGGACCAGATGCCGTGATCTTCATTTTCTGAATGTTGAGCTTTAAGCCAGCTTTTTCACTCTCCACTTTCACTTCATCAAGAAAGAGGCTTTTTAGTTCCTTTTCATTTTCTGCCATAAGGGTGGTGTTATCTGCATATCTGAGGTTATTGATATTTCTCCCGGCAATCTTGATTCCATCTTGTGCTTCTTCCAGCCCAGCTTTTCCCATGATGTACTCTGCATATAAGTTAAATAAGCAGGGTGACAATATACTTCATGAATATTCACTTATAATCTCATATTTTCTATAATTAGGGAATTAGAAATAGGAGATTTGATTAGATTCAAATGCAATTTTGTGTTTATTTTGTTTAGAATGACTTCATATGTGTTTCTGTGGCCTGTTAGTTTAAAGACATCAGAGGAAATGGTTGTCTTATTTTTGCACTGTTAGTTTTTTTTTAATTTGTTATCAATATTTATTAACTACACATGTGATATCATTGAACAAGCAACATTAGGCTTTTTTTTTCATGTAGATTTTTATTTTAAAATTCCAGCATATTTTTAAATCCCTGATCAGAATATTTTATTTACTTATTTTAATATAAATTTATTTATTTTAATTGGAGGACAATTACTTTACAATGTTGTATTGGTTTTGCCATACATCAACATGAATCCATCATGGGTGTACACATGTTCCCCATCCTGAACCCCCCTCCCACTTCCCTCCCTATACCATCCCTCTGGGTCATCCCAGTGCACCAGACCCAGGATCCTGTATCATGCATCAAACCTGGGCTGGTGATTTGTTTCACATATGATATTATACATGTTTCAATGCCATTCTCCCAAATCATCACACCCTCGCCCTCTCCCACAAAGTCCAAAAGGCTGTTCTATACATCTATGTCTCTTTTGCTGTCTCGCATACAGGGTTATCATTACCATCTTTCTAAATTCCCTATATATGTGTTAGTACTGTATTGGTGTTTTTCTTTCTGGCTTACTTCTATAATAGGCTCCAGTTTCATTCACCTCATTAGAACTGATTCAAATGTATTCTTTTTAATATCTGAGTAATATTCCATTGTGTGTATGTACCACAGCTTTCCTTTCCATTCATCTGCTGATGGACATCTAGGTTGCTTCCATGTCCTGGCTATTATAAACAGTGCTGCGATGAACACTGGGGTACAGATATATCTTTCAATTCTGGTTTCCTTGGTGTGTATGCCCAGCAGTGGGATTGCTGGGTCATATGGCAGTTCTATTTCCAGTTTTTTAAGGAATCTCCCACTGTTCTCCATAGTGGCTGTACTAGTTTGCATTCCCACCAACAGTGTAAGAGGGTTCCCTTTTCTCCACACCCTCTCCAGCATTTATTGCTTGTAGACTTTTGGATCGCAGCCATTCTGACTGGCGTGAAATGGTACCTCATTGTCGTTTTGATTTGCATTTCTCTGATAAGGAAGCAACAGTTAGAACTGGACATGGAACAACAGACTGGTTCCAAATAGGAAAAGGAGTTCGTCAAGGCTGTATATTGTCACCCTGTTTATTTAACTTATATGCAGAGTACATCATGAGAAACGCTGGACTGGAAAACACAAACTGGAATCAAGATTGCCGGGAGAAATATCAATAACCTCAGATATGCAGATGACACCACCCTTATGGCAGAAAGTGAAGAACTCAGAAGCCTCTTGATGAAAGTGAAAGTGGAGAGTGAAAAAGTTGGCTTAAAGCTCAACATTCAGAAAACAAAGATCATGGCATCCGGTCCCATCACTTCATGGGAAATAGATGGGGAAACAGTGGAAACAGTGTCAGACTTTATTTTTGGGGGCTCCAAAACCACTACAGATGGTGACTGCAGCCATGATTAAAGACGCTTACTCCTTGGAAGGAAAGTTATGACCAACCTAGATAGCATATTCAAAAGCAGAGACATTACTTTGCCAACAAAGGTTCGTCTAGTCAAGGCTATGGTTTTTCCTGTGGTCATGTATGGATGTGAGTTGGACTGTGAACAAGGCTGAGCACCGAAGAATTGATGCTTTTGAACTGTGGTGTTGGAGAAGACTCTTGAGAGTCCCTTGGACTGCAAGGAGATCCAACCAGTCCATTCTGAAGGAGATCAGCCCTGGGATTTCTTTGGAAGGAATGATGCTGAAGCTGAAACTCCAGTACTTTGGCCACCTCATGCGAAGAGTTGACTCACTGGAAAAGACTGTGATGCTGGGAGGGATTGGGGGCAGGAGGAGAAGGGGACGACAGAGGATGAGATGGCTGGATAGCATCACTGACTCGATGGATGTGAGTCTGAGTGAACTCCAGGAGTTGGTGATGGACAGGGAGGCCTGGCGTGCTGGGATTCATGGGGTCGCAAAGAGTCAGACACGACTGAGCGATTGATCTAATCTGATCTGATAATGAGTGATGTTCAGCATCTTTTCATGTGTTTGTTAGCCATCTGTATGTCTTCTTTGGAGAAATGTCTGTTTAGTTCTTTGGCCCACTTTTGGATTGCATAGTTTATTTTTCTGGAATTGAGCTGCAGGAGTTGCTTGTATATTTTTGAGATTAATTCTTTGTCCATTGTTTCATTTGCTATAATTTTCTCCCATTCTGAAGGCTGTCTTTTCACTTTGCTTATAGTTTCCTTTGTTGTGCAGAAGTTTTTAATTTTAATTAGGTCCTATTCATTTATTTTGGTTTTTATTTCCAATATACTGGGAGGTGGGTCATAGAGGATCCTGCTGTGATTTATGTCGGAGAGTGTTTTGCCTATGTTCTCCTCTAGGAGTTTTATAGTTTCTGGTCTTACGTTTAGATCTTTAATCCATTTAGAGTTTATTTTTGTGTATGGTGTTAGAAAGTGTTCTAGTTTCATTCTTTTACAAGTGGTTGACCAGTTTCCCCAGCACAACTTGTTAAAGAGATTGTCTTTTCTCCATTGTATATTTTTGCCTCCTTTGGCAAAGATAAGGTGTCCATAGGTGCGTGGATTTATCTCTGGGCTTTCTATTTTGTTCCACTGATCTATATTTCTGTCTTTGTGCCAGTACCGTACTGTCTTGATGACTGTGGCTTTGTAGTAGAGCCTGAAGTCAAGCAGGTTGATTCCTCTACTTCCATTCTTCTTTCTGAAGATAGCTTTAGCTATTCAAAGTTTTATGTATTTCCATACAAATTGTGAAATTATTTGTTCTAGCTCTGTGAAAAATACAGTTGGTAGCTTGATAGGGATTGTGTTGAATCTATAGAATGCTTTGGGTAGTATACTCATTTTCACTATATTGATTCTTCTGATCCATGAACACGGTATATTTCTCCATCTATTGGTGTCCTCTTTGATTTCTTCACCAGTGTTTTATAGTTTTCTCTATATAGGTCTTTGTTTCTTTAGGTAGATATAGTCCTAAGTATTTTATTCTTTTCGTTGCAATGGTGAATGGAATTGTTTCCTTAATTTCTCTTTCTATTTTCTCATTATTAGTGTATAGGAATGCAAGGGATTTCTGTGTGTTGATTTTATATCCTGCAACTTTACTATATTCATTGATTAGCTTTGGTAATTTTCCGGTTGAGTCTTTAGGGTTTTCTATGTAGAAGATCATGTCATCTGCAAACAGTGAGAGCTTTACTTCTTCCTTTCCAATTTGGATTCCTTTTATTTCTTTTTCTGCTCTGATTGCTGTGGCCAAAACTTCCAAAACTATGTTGAATAGTAGTGGTGAGAGTGGGCACCCTTGTCTTGTCCCTGACTTTAGGGGAAATGCTTTCAATTTTTCACCATTGAGGATAATGTTTGCTGTGGGGTTGTCATATATAGCTTTTATTATGTTGAGGTATGTTCCTTCTATTCCTGCTTTCTGTAGGGTTTTTTTTTTAAATCATAAATGGATGTTGAATTTTGTCAAAGGCTTTCTCTGCATCTATTGAGATAATCAAATGGTTTTTATTTTTCAATTTGTTAATGTAGTGTATTACGTTGACTGATTTGCGGATATTGATGAATCCTTGCATCCCTGGGATAAAGCCCACTTGGTCATGATGTATGATCTTTTTAATGTGTTGTTGGATTCTGATTGCTAGAATTTTGTTAAGGATTTTCCCGTCTATGTTCATCAGTGATATTGGCCTGTAGTTTTCTTTTTTTGTGGCTTCTTTGTCAGGGTTTGGTATTAGGGTGATGGTGGCCTCATAGAGTGAGTTTGGAAGTTTACCTTCCTCTGCAATTTTCTGGAAGAGTTTAAGTAGGATAGGTGTTAGCTCTTCTCTAAATTTTTGGTAGAATTCAGCTGTGAAGCCATCTGGACCTGGGCTTTTTGCTGGAAGATTTTTGATTACAGTTTCAATTTCCATCCTTGTGATGGGTCTGTTAAGATTTCCTATTTCTTCCTGGCTCAGTTTTGGAAAGTTGTACTTTTCTAAGAATTTGTCCATTACTTCCAAGTTGTCCATTTTATTGGCATATAATTGCTGATAGTAATCTCTTATGATCCTTTGTATTTGTGTGTTGTCTGTTGTGATCTCTCCACTGTCATTTCTAATTTTATTGATTTGATTTTTCTCTCTTTGTTTCTCGATGAGTCTGGCTAGTGGTTTGTCAATTTTACTTATCCTCTCAAAGAACCAGCTTTTGGCTTTGTTGATTTTTGCTCTGGTCTGTTTTGTTTCTTTTGCATTTATTTCTGCCCTAATTTTTAAGATTTCTTTCCTTCTACTAACCCAAGGTTTCTTCAGTTCTTTTTTTTCTAGTTACTTTAGGTGTGCTAAGTCACTTCAGTCATGTCTGACTCTGTGCGACCCCATAGATGGCAGCCCACCAGGCTCCCCCGTCCCTGGGACTCTCCAAGCAACAACATTGGAGTGGGTTGCCATTTCCTTCTCCAATGCATGAAAGTGAAAAGTGAAAGTGAAGTCGCTTAGTCATGTCCGACTCTTAGCGACCCCATGGAGTGCAGCGTACCAGGCTCCTCCATCCACTGGATTTTCCAGGCAAGAGTACTGGAGTGGGGTGCCATTGCCTTCTCCAACTTTAGGTGTAGAGTTAGGTTATTTATTTGACTTTTTTCTTGCTTCTTGAGATATGCCTGTATTGCTATGAACCTTCCCCTTAGCACTTCTTTTACAGTGTCACACAGGTTTTGAGTTGTTGTGTTTTCATTTTCATTCATTTCTATGCATTTTTTAATTTCTTTTTTGATATCTTCTATGATTTCTTGGTTATTCAGCAGCATGTTGTTCAGCCTCCATATGTTGGAATTTTTAATAGTTTTTCTCCTGTAACTGAGATCTAATCTTACTGCATTGTGGTCAGAAAAGATGCTTGGAATGATATCAGTTTTTTTGAATTTATCAAGGCTAGATTTATGGCCCAGGATGTGATCTATCATAGAGAAGGTTCCGTGTGCACTTGAGAAAAAGGTGAAATTCATTGTTTTGGGGTGAAATGTCCTATAGATATCAATTAGGTCTAACTGGTCTATTGTATCATTTAAAGTTTGTGTTTCCTTGTTAAGTTTCTGTTTAGTTGATCTATCCATAGGTGTGAGTGGGGTATTAAAGTCTCCCACTATTATTGTGTTATTGTTAATTTTCCCTTTCATACTTGTTAGCATTTGTCTTACATATTGCAGTGCTCCTATGTTGGGTGCATATATATTTACAATTGTTATATCTTCTTCTTGGATTGATCCTTTGATCATTATGTAGTGTCCTTCCTTGTCTCTTTTCACAGCCTTTGTTTTAAAGTGTATTTCATCTGATATGAGTATTGGTATTCCTGCTTTCTTTTGGTCTCTATTTGCATAGAATATCTTTTTCCAGCCCTTTACTTTCTGTCTGTATGTGTCCCTTGTTTCGAGGTGAGTCTCTTGTTGACAACATTTATAGGGGTGTTGTTTTTGTATCCATTCAGCCAGTCTTTGTCTTTTGGTTGGGGCATTCAACCCATTTAAGTTTAAGGTAATCATTGATAAGTATGATCCATTGCCATTTACTTTATTGTTTTGGGTTTGAGTTTATATACCCTTTTGTGTTTCCTGTCTAGAGAAAGTCCTTTAGTATTTGTTGGAGAGCTGGTTTGGTGGTGCTGAATTCTCTCAGCATTTGCTTGTCTGTCAAGGTTTTGATTTCTCCTTCATATTTGAATGAGATCCTTGCTGGGTACAGTAATCTGGGCTGTAGGTTATTTTCTTTCATCACTTTAAGTATGTCTTGCCATTCCCTCCTGGCTTGAAGAGCTTCTATTGAAAGATCAGCTGTTATCCTTATGGGAATGCCCTTGTGTCTTATTTGTTGTTTTTCTGTTGCTGCTTTTAATATTTATTCTTTGTGTTTGATCTTTGTTAATTTGATTAATATGTGTCTTGGGGTGTTTCGCCTTGAGTTTATCCTGTTTGGGACTCCCTGGGTTTCTTGAACTTGGGTGATTATTTCCTTACCCATTTTAGGGAAGTTTTCAACTATTATCTCCTCAAGTATTTTCTCATGGTTTTTCTTTTTGTCTTTTTCTTCTGGGACGCCTATGATTCAAATGTTGTGGCATTTAACAGTGTCCAAGAGGTCTCTGAGATTGTCCTCATTTCTTTTAATTCGTTTTTCTTTTTTCCTTTCTGATTCATTTATTTCTACCATTCTATCTTCTACCTCACTAATCTTATCTTCTGCCTCTGTTATTCTACTATTTGTTCCCTCCAAAGTGTTTTTGATCTCATTTCTTGCATTATTCATTATATATTGACTCTTTTTTTATTACGTATAGGTCCTTGTTAAACTTTTCTTGCATCTTCTCAATCCTTGTCTCCAGGCTATTTATCTGTGATTCCATTTTGATTTCAAGATTTTGGGTCATTTTCACTATCATTATTCAGAATTCTTTATCAGGTAGATTCCCTATCTCTTCCTCTTTTGTTTGGTTTGTTGGGCGTTTATCCTGTGCCTTTACCTGCTGGGTATTCCTCTGTCTCTTCATCTTGTTTATATTGCTGTGTTTGGGGTGGCCTTTTTGTATTCTGGCAGTTTGTGGATTTCTCTTTATTGTAGAGTTTCCTTACTGTGGGTGGGGGTTGTATGGGTGGCTTGTCAAGGTTTCTTGGTTAGGGAAGCTTGTGTCGGTGTTCTGGTGAGTGGAGCTGGATTTCTTCTCTCTGGAGTGCAATGAAGTGTCCAGTAATGAGTTATGAGATGTCAATGGGTTTGCAGTGACTTTGGGCAGCCTGTATATTGAAACTCAGGGCTATGTTCCTGTGTTGCTGGAGAATTTGCATGGTATATCTTTCTCTGGAACTTGTTGGCCCTTGGGTGGTGCTTGGTTTCAGTGTAGGTATGGAGGCTTTTGGTGAGCTTCTGTTGATTAATGTTCCCTGGAGTCAGGAGTTCTCTGGTGTTCTCAGGATTTGGACTTAAGCCTTCTCCTTCTGGTTTTCAGTCTTATTTTTACAGTAGCCTCAAGACTTCTCCATCTATACAGCACTGTTGATAAAACATCTAGGTTAAAGATGAAAAGTTTCTCCACAGTGAGGGACACCCAGAGAGGTTCACAGAGTTACATGGAGAAGAAAAGAGGGAGGAAGGAGACAGAGGTGCCCAGGAGGATAAAGGGGAAATCAAAAGGAGAGAGACAGATCCGGCCAGTAATCAGTTCCCTAAATGTTCTCCACCATCCAGAACACACAAAGAGATTCACAGAGTTGCATAGAAAAGAGAAGGGGGAGGGAGGAGATAGAGGCGACCTGGTGGAGAAAAAGGAGAGTCCAAAAGGGGAGAGAGCAGTCAAGCCAGTAATCCTGCTCCCAAGTAAAAATGGGTACTGAAGATTGGCTTCTTAGAGGTACAAAATTGATAACAAATACCAAAAAGCAAAGATTAAAAATCTAGAGTAGAGGTTGGATTTTCAAAAATACAATATTAAAAAAAGAAGACAAAGTCAAAAAA
>NW_011494817.1:2039768-2052691 GCF_000754665.1 Bison bison bison | reverse complement strand
AAGTAATAGTAGGTTGTAAAAATGAAAATTAAAGGAGTAATTGAGGACTTAAAAATAAAAAAAAATTAAAGAATGATAGTAAAACTATATCTAGGACTTTCTCTGGTGTTGTTGTGGGAAGTGTGGTGTCAGTTCATTTTTGGATAGTTCCTTGGTCCGGCTTATATTTCTCAAGATCTATAGGCCCCTTCCTATGTAGTTGGTACTAACTACAGGGTTTTATCCTATTGCACCTGTCACTTCCAAGGAGGTTCCCTCTGTTTTAGCTTCTTCTGTTTGCTGGTCTCATCAGTGTCTAATTTCCACCCTGGCACAAGGGGCGGTGGTGGACACTTTTTTAGGCTCACTTGTTGAGTCATGCTGCGGGGAGGGAGGGACGCTGCAAACAAATAACACTGGTGTGTGCTTGCAGTGTCTCGGCCACACTGGATTTGCCTCCACTCACAGTTGTATGCTTTCCCTGTCTACCCTGCTTAGGCTCTAGGTTGCTCTGCCAGGAACTGTCTGAGGCCGGCCCTGGGTTGTATACACTTCCCAGGTCTAAGCCGCTCAGGTTCAGGTACTTGGGTGGTCCTCAGAGGCACAGACTGAGCAGCTCAGGTGACCAGGTGTTTGGCAAGCGTGGTCGCTGCGACTTATTGCCTCCCCCGTCCCTGCCGCTCGGTTTTCTTGGTGTACAACCGCACCTTCGCAGGCGGATGTTGACCATCCAGAATTCCAAGAAATCTTGGTTAGCAACGAAGCCTGCTTGCAGTTTGGTAGATGATGCCTCTCTGGGGCGTGACTGCCCCCTTCCGGCTCTGGCTTTCCTCCACTGCCTGTCACCAGAGGGGCGGGATGGGCTGGTCTGCAGCCTGCTAGCTCTGCTCAGTCCTTTGTTCTGTGAGCAGGCCTGGCAGTGTCTTAGGTTAGGGCTTTTCACGTGGTAGCTATCCCACAGTCTCATTTGCTAGCCCAAGTTAGTTCCCTCAGATTGCCCTCGGGGCATTCAGGCCAGGTCCTTACTCTAAGCAATGCAGCCTGGGCCTTCCTGCCCAGCCCCTGCTTGCTAGTGGCGGATGCAGGCCTCTGAGCTGCTTCTCCGCTGGGAGTTACCATTGGGCACGTAATCTGTGGGTTTTAATTATTTATTTTTCCTCCCAGTTATGTTGCCCTCTGTGGTTCCAAGGCTCGACACAGACTCGGCAGTAAGAGTGTTTCCTGGTGTTTGGAAACCTCTCTCTTTTTTGACTCCCTTCCCGGGATGGAGCTCCATCCCTACCTCTTTTGTCTCTCTTTTTATCTTTTATATTTTTTCCTACCTCCTTTCGAAGACAATGGGCTGCTTTTCCAGGTTCCTGATGTCCTCTGCCAGCATTCAGAAGTTGTTTTGTGGAATTTACTCAGTGTTCAAATGTTCTTTTGATGAATTTGTGGGGGATAAAGTGGCCTCCCCGTCCTATTCCTCCACCATCTTCTCTGCTATCTGCACTGTTATTTTTTAAATTGATCCGTGGTTTGAGGTGATGTCAGATGGTCTTCTCTATTATATAGTTTTTAAAAGCAGAGACATTACTTTGCCAATGAAGATCCATCTAGTCAAAGCTATGGTTTTTCTAGTAGTCATGTATGAGCATGAGAGTTGGACTATAAAGAAAGCTGAGCACTGAATAATAGATTCTTTTGAACCGTGGTGTTGGAAAAGACTCTTGAGTGTCCCTTGGACTGAAAGGAGATTCAACCAGTCCATCCTAAAGGAAATCAGTGTCCTGAATATTCATTGGAAGGACTGATGTTGAAGCTGAAACTCCAATACTTTGGCCACCTGATGGGAAGAGCTGACTCATTTGAAAAGACCCTGATGCTGGGAAAGATTAAGGGCAGGAGAAGAAGGGGATGACAGAGGATAAGATGGTTGGATGGCATCACCAACTCAGTGGACATAAGTTTGAGTAAGCTCTGGGAGTTGGTGATGGACAGGGAAGCCTGGCATACTGTGGTCCATGGGGTTGCAAAGTCAGACATGGCTGAGGGACTCAACTGAACTAACAAACTTTTACCTCATGGCTTCATCATTCACTAATTGTTTCTTACTTCCAGAATTTCAACTAAAGATTGCAAGAATAGGTAATTTTGTAGTTGTACTTCTCCACTTGCATTTATTAAACATGATTCTTTTGTAAAAAAAAATAATAACTTTTCCTCACCAACTATTTGGCTACTCTGAAATATGCTCAGTACAAGAAAGGTGGGGAAATGTTCAGTTCTTACCCCTGATTTACTGATTTTCAGAATAATGATTTGATGCCCCAACAACCTCTAAACAGAACCTATATTTTTGTTTTAACGCTCATGAAGACTTCTGGAGTTTTATGTGTTTGATGTGTTTCCTTTAGATGTAAAAATTGATGCATCTTTGGTCAATGTTCAGTTTATTAGTGGCCATTAGCCAAACTACATTATGATATGTTAGACATTGATTTTTATAATTGTGTTAGGTCTATGCTAGTGAAGAACTAAAGGGGGAAAATTGTAACCACTAACCCTCTACCTTCTAAGTTTAAACTCATTAAATTTATTCAGTAAATATTGAGCATCTACCATGCCTCTGAACCTGTACTAAATACTGAAGAAATGCAAAGCTGTATAAGTCACAGGCTTCAGCTGCCCCTGGATTTGATGCCCTGAAGTCAGACTTTTTTTTTAATCTAAGGTCTATGAATTATTAATTCATAGACCCCATGAAGAGAAAAGGGAGGAGGAAATAAGCATATAGTTACATCTTGTTCAGTAATATAATTTGTTGCAGCTTCAGTATATTTAGCCATACCAAATAGGGCTCTCTTGAGTCTTAAATGGTATAATACATGTTAAACACTCAACACAAGGTCTGACACCTATTAAGTACTCAATAAATGTTGAAACTGTTATTATTAAAGACTACAAATTGGGTATGGACTGTGTTCATTGGTACAGGGTTCTCATTAGTTCTATATCTTTTCAGTGTAAAGAGCTAGGAAATAGCCATTTTATTAGATATAATTAAATACCATTATTATAAATTGGCCCCTTTTTCTCTTTCCAGCAACCTCACTTGCCCTTTCTCTCCAATTAAATCCTTATTTTATAAGATACTAAACTTTTGTCATTATACTGAGAAATCATGCTTCCTCGGGACTCAGCTTAGCACAGGCTCCTTCCCCAATAAAATCCTTCCTTTTTTATTTCACTTTCACAGTCTTGTTACAATGAAAGATTCAGTTCAGATATTAAGGAAGACTTTGCTAACATACAAACCTCCTTCAAGGATTCGTTGTGGGACTTTCCTCTATTTTCTCACTGATTCATGGGATCACCTTTGTCATTGCACTCATCTCATTCAGCACTGGTTTAGAAGAGTCATCGTGATAAGGTAGAAAGCAATGGGACTCAGAATAGTTCAAATTAACTTTGGTGCTGCCATGTTATGTGTGACTTTGGGCAAAGCACCTAAACTTTCTGATTTTCAACTTCTTCAGTTAAAAGTCATAGTGCCTGCCTTTGTTGTTGTTCAGTCGCTAGTCATGTAAGACTCTTTGCAGTGCCATGAACTGCAGCACACCAGGCTTCCCTGTCCTTCACTATCTCCCAGAGTTTGCTTAAACTCATGTCCTTTGAGTTAGTGATGCCATCCAACCATCTCATCCTCTGTCGACCCCTTCTCCTCCTGCCCTCAATCTTTCCCAGCATCAGGGTCTTTTCCAAGGGGACAGATCTTCACATCAGGTGGCCAAAGTATTGAAGTTTTGGCTTCAGCATCAGTTCTTCAGGGTTGATTTCCTTTAGGATTGAGTGGCTTGATCTCCTTGCAGTCCAAGGGACTCTCAGGAGTCTTTTCCAGCACCAAAGTTCAAAAGTATCAATTCTTCGGTGCTCAGTCTTCTTTATGGTCCAACTCTCACATACGTGTGTGACTACTGGAAAAGCCATAGCTTTGACTATATGGACCTTTGTCGACAAAGTGATGCCAACAAAGTTTGCTTTTTAGTATGCTTGTTAGGTTTGTCATAGCCTTTCTTCCAAGGAGCAAGTTTCTTTTAATGTCATGGCTGCAGTCACCATCTGAAGAGATTATGGAGCCCAAGAAAATGAAATCATCTGTTTCCATTTTTTCTCCATCTATTTGCCATGAAATGATGGGACCAGATGCCATAATTTAGTTTTTTTCAGTGCTGAGTTTTAGGCCAACTTTTTCACTCTCCTCTTCACCTTCGTCAGGAGGATCTTTAGTTCCTCTTTACTTTCTGCTATTAGGGTGGTAATATTTCTATTACCACCAGATTATTTCTCCCAGCAATCTTGATTCCAGCTTGAGTTTAATCCAGCCCAGAATTTTGTGTAATATACTCTGAATATAAATTAAATAAGCAGAGTGACAATATACAGCTTTGATGTACTCCTTTCTGAATTTTGAACCAGTCTGTTTTTCCAGGTCTGGTTTTAACTGTTGCTTCTTGATCTGCATACAGATTTCTCAGGAGGCAGGTCAGGTGGTCTGGAATTCCCATCTCTTTAAGAATTTTCCATAGTTTGTTGTGATCCACAGAGACAAAGGCTTTAGCATAATCAATAAAGCAGAAGTAGATATTTTTCTGGAATTCCCTTGCTTTTTCTGTGATCAATGGATTTGACAATTTAATCTCTGGTTCCTCTCTATACCTTTTCTAGATCCAGCTTGTACATCTGGAAGTTCTTGGTTCACAGAGTAGCATAGGTTCAAGCATAGCTTGAAGGATTTTGAGCATTACCATGCTAGCATATGAAATGAGTGCAGTTGTGCAGTAGTTTGAACATTCTTTGGCATTGCCTTCCTTTGAGATTAGGATGAAAACTGACCTTTTCCAGTCCTGTGGCCACTGCTAAATTTTCCAAATTTTCTGGTATATTGAGTGTAGTACTTTCACAGCATCATATTTTAGGATTTGAAGTACTCAACTGGAATTCCATCACTTCCACTAGCTTTGTTCATAATATTCCTTCCTACGGTTCACTAGACTTCATACTCCAGGATATCTGACTCTAGGTGAGTGGTCACACCATTGTGCTTATCTAGGTCATTAAGACCTTTTTTTTGTATAGCTCTTCTATGTATTCTTTAGACCTCTTCTCAATCTCTTCTGCTTCTGTTGGGTTCTTGCGGTTTCTGTCCTTTATTGTGTCCATGTTTGCATAAAATATTCCTTAGTATCTCGTTTTCTTGAAGAGATCTCTAGTCTTTCCCATTCTATTATTTTCCTCTATTTCTTTGCACTGTTCACTTAAGAAGGCTTTCTTGTCTCTTCTTGCTATTCTCTGAATCTCTACATTCAGTTGGGAATATCTTTCCCTTTCTCCTTTGCTTTTTGCTTCTTTTCTTTTTTTCCAGCTATTTGTTAGGCCTTCTCAGACAGCTATTTTTTCTTCTTGCCTTTCTTTTTCTTTGGAATGGTTTTGGTCACCACCTCCTGTACAGAGATATGAACCTCTGTCCATAGTTCTTCCAGCACTCTGTTTATCAGTTCTAATCCCTTGAATCTATTTGCCATTTCTACTGTGTAATCATAGGGAATTTTATTCAGGTCATACCTGAATGGCCTAGTGGTTTTCCCTACTTTGTCCAATTTAAGTCTGAATTTGGCAATAAAGAGTTCATGATCTGAGCCACAGTCAGTTCCAGATCTTGTTTTTGCTGACTGTATAGAGCTCTGGCAGAAGGAGAAGGGGACAACAGAGTATGAGATGGTTGGATAGCATCACCGATTCGATGGACTTGAGTTTGAGCAGGAGCTGGGAGTTGGTGATGGACAGGGAAGCCTGGCGTGCTGCAGTCCACGGGGTTGCAAAGAATCGGACATGACTGAGCAATTAAACTGAATAGAGCTTCTCCATCTTCAACTGCAAAATATAATCAGTCTGATTTTAGTATTAACCACCTGGTGATATCTATGTGTAGAGTCATCTCTTGTGTTGTTGCTAGTGGGTGTTTGCTATGACCAATGTGTTCTCTTGGCAAAACTCTGTTAGCCTTTGACCTGTTTCATTTTGTACTCCAAGGCCAAACTTGCTTATTATTCCAGGTATCTCCTGACTTCCTACTTTTGTATTCCAATCCCCTATGATGAAAAGGCCATCTGGATTTTTGGTGTGTTTTGTTTTGTTTTGTTTTTTGCGTTAGTTCTAGAAGATTTTGTAGGTCTTCACAGAAGAAGCGTTCAACTTCATCTTCTTCAGCATTAGTAGTTGGGGCATAGACTTGGATTACTGTGATGTTGAATGTTTTGCTTTGGAAGTGAACTGAGGTCATTCTGTCATTTTTGAGATTGCACCCAAGTACTACATTTTGGATTCTTTTGTTGAATATAAGCACCACTGCATTTCTTCTAAGGGATTCTTGCCCACAGTAGTAGATATAATGGTCACCTGAATTAAATTTGCCCATTCCCATCCATTTTAGTTTACTGATTCCTAAAATGTCGATATTCAACTCTTATCATCTCCCGTTTGACCACATCCAGTTTACCTTGATTCATGGACCTAACATTCCAGGTTCCTGTGTAATACTGCATTGGACTTTACTTTCACCAACAGATGCATCCACAACTGGATGTCATTTCTGCTTTGGCTCAGCCTCTTCGTTCTTTCTGGAGCTATATTTTCGCTCTTCCTCAATAGTCTATTGGACACTTACTGACCTGTGGGGGATGGGGCCTCATCTTCCAGTGTCATACCTTTTTACCTTTTCCTACTTTTCATGGGGTTCTCAAGCCAAGAATATTGAATAAATGGTTTGCCATTCCCTTCTCCAGTGGACCACATTTTGTCAGAATTCTCTACCATGACCCATCAGTCTTGCATGGCACTGTATGGCATGGTTCATAGCTTCATTGAATTACGCAAGACTGTGATCCATGTGATAATTTTGGTTCATTTTCTGTGATTGTGGTTTTCATTCTGGAGGCCATGGGATTGTAGTTTTTTCTTTCTTCTTCTGTCTCCCCTCTGATGGATGAGGCTAAAAGACTTGTGCCTTGATGGGAGGGACTAGCTGTGGGGAAAACTGAGTCCTGCTCTGGTGGGCAGGGTCATGTTCAATAAATCTTTAATCCAATTTTCTGCTAATGGGTGATGCTGTACTCCCTCTCTGTTAGTTGTTTGGCCTAATGTAGCTCAGTCCTGGAGTCTGCAGTCTCTATTGTATGGCTATAGGCTCTATAGTAAGGTAAACAGTGACCTCCTTCAAGAGAACTCATGCCAACACATCATGCCTCCCAGGATTGCTGCTACCAATGCCTCTGACCCCACCTCAGGCCACTGTAGACCCACACCTCCGCAGGAGACCCCCCCAAACACTCACATGCAGGTCTGGCTCAGTCTCTTGTGGGGTCACTGCTCGTTTCCCCTGGGCCGATGCACACAAGGTTTTATTTGTGCCTGCCAGGTTTCTCTGTTTCCCCCAAGCCTGTGGAAGTTCTGAAGTAAAATCTTCTGCCTTTCAATGTCAGATTCCCTGGGGATTCCAGTATTTGTCGAGGTGCCTATTTAGGGTAAATCCCTTGATTATTGTAGTACTGTAGTCAGTTTTGAAATCAGGAGGAATGGTTGCTTCAACTCCCACCTCCCCCTCCCCCACCCCAGGATTCTTTTGGCTATTCTGAGTCCCTTGTCCTGCTGTATGAATTTTAAGATCTGTTTGTCAATTTATACTGCCTCACATTAATGGTAGACACCTCTGACTAGGAAATCTGTCTGCCCTTTGGCACTACAAACTGGAGCACCCAAAGCAGGGCTGCCTGCTGCCTATGAGGACTGGGACAGCCATTGAGGCGAACGGCAAACAGACCCGGGGGGGTTTTCCGGGCCACGTGGGCAGCCCAGGGGCCTCAGGGCAGGAAGTCCACTGGCGGGGGATGCACATGACTGGCTGGCTAGGGCAGTGGTGGTGGCCTCTCCTATCTGCTTCCAAAAGTTGCTAATGTGCCACAGCTTTCTTCTTCTTCTTCTTCTTTTAAATATATAGCCTTAAGATAACAAAAACTCAATTTCTTGTCTCTTAAAGTTTAAACTGTTTCATCCAAAATCTGAGCACTCATTACAGTTCACAATTTCTGATTGGCCATTTTAAATCAATTGTCTTTTCCTGAGCGGCTCCTCTTGTCCCTGAGTATCCTGTGATCCATTCAATAAATTAAAAAATATAATTCCCAACATAGGTCTTAGCAAGCCAAGTTAACATCATTAGCATATCTTTTATGGTGAATACAAAAAAATTAACCTAGTGATTAAGTTTGAGGTGATATATTTCCAAATGGATGCAGCAGAATAATGTTCTATGCAAGATGACAGTTGAAAAAATGTTACCTAAATAATCTATAGAATTTTTTCTTTCCCACTTCACTTTTCTCCAAATAGCTGCATAAATTACTAAAGTATGGGTTTATGAACATATTCACCTAATCTCAGCTTTTGTGCCCTCTCTATAGCATTCAATGAGTCTTGACTATCCTTTTAAGCTAATTTTTTTGACACTTAACCTGATAGCCTTTTGACTGTTTCCAAGATCAGTTTGCCCAGAAATATTCCTTTTAATCATATTATGTTCTTATTTCTGGGCAAACTCACATTCATTGCAGCAAATATTTATTTATATTATTCACTGTGAAGCTTGTACTCAGAAGAATAAAGGGCAGTGCCTTATTTTTTCATTTAATCAACCAACATACATTTATTAAAGCTTGTATTTTGCCCAGCAATGTATGTGACAATGGAAGATAACAGTGACTAATGAGCCATGGTCTCTGCTCTGAAGTAGTTTGGCAAGGGAATTCAGAGAAATCAAGAGAAAATTGTGGAACAGTTTGTTAAGTGCATATTGTTAATAATAGTGAATGTGGTATCTGTCAGGGCCCTTGCAGGAAACAGCTGACACACTCAAGTTGACTTTTTGAGGAGAGTTTAATAAAGGAACTATTTACAATTTTGGCAACAAGGTTAAAGGAAAGGAACATGGGATAACGCTGTACCCTGGGCATGAAGGGCAAGGGGAGGAAACAATTACTGGAAGACAGAAAGGTTACTGTGTTGACTGAGCAAGCTGGCAGGAGCTGTGGCCTTGTAGAAGGATGCAGGCAACCCCTTGCTACGTGGCAAAGAAGGATTGGGAGGTTAAATACACTGACCCCTGACTCCACTTGCTTTCTGATTTTTCTGTCTGTGCACCTGTATGGATGAAGCCAAGCTTAAGCCAGAGGAGCAAGGAGCCCACTAATCCAGATCTTATAAGTCAGTTATGTATTACTTGGGGCCCAGAACAGGGTGGAGAAGGCAAAAAAAATGGGTCTGGAAGACCAAAGGAATGATATTCAGCACAAATGCCAGTTCTGTGCTTTTCACATAATGTTATGCATCTTTACAATAAACCTGAATAAAGTGGTTATTCTAATTCTGCAGATAAAAAAAATGAGGTTCAGAAATAATAAATGACTTATCTGAGAGTATGCAACTAATAACTGATGAATCCAGGGCTTAATACACTGTCTCTGTCCTTTTCACCAAGTCTATCTCTTGGGATTTATGTGCAGGGAATCATGGGAACACAGTAGAGACACATACTATCCTGTGAAAAGGCCTGCAGAGACAAGATTGTCAGGAACGGCTTCCTGGGGAAAGATGATACCTGAACTGAACTTTGAAGGAACACTGGTCTAAATGAACAGATGAAGGGAAGGAAGTGCAGTGTAGGTAGAGGGAGCAGCACAATTCAGAGATCACAGATGCAATTAATTGATTATGGATGGAGCAGACAAAGCAGAAACAAAAATATGATTTCTATTCAAGCAGTGTGAAAAACTGATAGAATTTAGTATTTAGGGCATTTTAGGTGAGTTAAAGACTGGATGCTTTAAAATATGTGGAAAAACGGTACAGATGAACCTATTTGCAGAGCAGGAATAGAGATACAAAAGTGAGAATAGATGCCTGGACATGGTTGAGGGTGAGGTGAGTTAGTAGTTTAGGATCGACTTATATACAGTACCATGTTTTTTTTTTTTTCCTAATTTTATTGTTATTTTTAAACTTTACATAATTGTATTAGTTTTGCCAAATATCAAAATGAATCCGCCACAGGTATACATGTGTTCCCCATCCTGAACCCTCCTCCCTCCTCCCTCCCCATACCATCCCTCTGGGTCGTCCCAGTGCACTAGCCCCAAGCATCCAGTATCATGCATCGAACCTGGACTGGCAACTCGTTTCTTACATGATATTTTACATGTTTCAATGCCATTCTCCCAAATCTTCCCACCCTCTCCCTCTCCCACAGAGTCCATAAGACTGTTCTATACATCAGTGTCTCTTTTGCTGTCTCGTACACCGGGTTATTGTTACCATCTTTCTAAATTCCATATATATGCGTTAGTATACTGTATTTATACAGTACCATGTTTTAAATAGATAGCCAGTGGAAACCAACTGTAGAGCTCAGGGAGCCCAGCTTGGTGCTCTCTGGTGCCCTAGAAGGGTAGGATGGGGGTGGGTGAGAAGGGGCTAAAGGAGGGAAGGGAGATATGTAGGTGTGTGGCTCATTCATTTTGTTGTGCAGTGGAAGCTAACACAATGCTATGGAGCAACTATACCCCAATAAATTAAAGAAAAAAACTGGATACTATTACCTCATGGCATATAGATATTGGAGTTTATCTGGACAAATGCATAGGATTATTTTCAATGAAAATAAGAGCAAAGGAGATATATTAAAAAGTCATCATCATGACCAGTGACACAACATGTTTCCTCATTACTGAAACCCGACTCTTTTACCATTCCCCGATTCATCACTCTCAAGGATGAGGCCATCATTTTCTAGAAGTTTCACCATGATAAAATTTATAATTTTTACTACTTCCCAGAGTATAATGATTTGTGCTGTTAATGTGGCTGACAGACCTAATCCCATTAAAATATTACATATGTGAAAAAAAATCAATCAATAATGCTAGGTCTATAAGGAGATTAATGAGACTTCTGGTCCCAAAGTTCTATAATAGCACATTTGTTATAGCTTGGTGCCCACACCACTTAGATATAAACTGTATTATTTTTGTTAAACATTTCCTTTTTATCCAGTGGCTGATGACATAGCCTCCTACGTAGAGTCAATCATTATGTATACCAAAATCCAACATATAAACAAAAATAGGCTTTGAAACAAGTGAGTCCATTACACAAAACCAAAGTTTTGTCTCATACAATATTTGCCTCATTTTGAGCCCTGGTTTGTTTGTTTATGGTAAAATAAGGGTAATAAAATCAGTTCACAGGATTACTGTGAGAACTAAATTAGACAGTGTTTTTAAAACAGAAGACTTCAATCCTCAACCCTAAAATGTTCCATAACTTTTCCTCTTGTATTCTATACACTTCTTTTCTGGAGGACATGCCATTGTTTGACTTTTAAAAAGACAGGTGCTGTTTTAAAGTGTAGAAACCATGTACATTTAGTTTGTTCCTAATTAAGCAATTCTAAAAGATTGTTAGGCAATGAACATGAAAGAATTATATAGAATTTTAAATTATCAACTTCCCTTTCATCTCACATTATCTGAACTTATTAATAACTGAGCTTAATGACAAATATATTTTTATACTACTAAGATTATACATCACACTATTCTTATTTTATAAGCTAGAGAATCAGAAAACTTAAGATATCAAGAAACTTTTCTGTGATCCTTTGCATATTTCATAGTTGTAACTAAGTTCCCAGGCATAGAATTCCTCATTCATTCTGATCACTTTACTCCTCAAGGATCTGATATTTTTAAATCCCTTTGATAGCATCATATGAAAATCACTACTGTACACAAAGGCATATTTATATCATATGATCAAAGGAGTGAAATAGAAAGCATGCTTTATGCCACAGGCAAGCAATTCTGATGCAATCTCAACTTTTTTGGCTTTAACTTAGCCTGGAATAAGCTAGAAATGAGGCAAATGCCTCACACTCAGTTCGTGTTATGAACTAGTTCTGAGGAAAGAGAAACTCCAGGAAAATCGGCAAGCTTTCCATAAAATCAGGAACTTTCACCTACACTTCAATTCAAGTGTGTCTTCCCACTGGCTTGACTGTAAAACCAACCTGCTTCTTTTCACCCTGTAGAGATGATAGTTTATTATCAACTAGGAACATACAGAGTACACTGACAGCTTTCAGACCAACTTTCATGCCAACTATATGACGCAGTTTCACTTCATTGAGGAACAATGGTTAAATGCAAAGCCCAAAGGCCACACTCTACAAAGGGCGAGCGAGGGATATCAGGACTGTGTCAGAATGACTGAAGAAAAGGCAATTTTCCTTTGATCTGACAGCCTAGGCCCGACTTCAAACTCAGTTACCTTGTCTACGGTGCTATTTAGTGGCTTAGAATCTTTCCAGCCAAGAGTTGGCCTAATAGTGAAAGTCATACGATTTTCAGTATATCAGGTAAAGAAATAAGAAACTATGTCAGACATAAGCTTTTTGTTATTAAACTCCTAGGGATGCATGTGTTTATTAATTTCATTTTCTTCCAGCTTATACACATATATATTTATAGAAACATGAAGTAAAATACTGATGCAGACACTCAGTTGCTTTAAAAGAAATTTAAATTTGAAAAAAGATATTGAAAAATATATTACATGAGTGTTAGTTGCTCATGTGTGTCTGACTCTTTGCAACCCCATGGACTTAGCCAGCCAGGCTAAGTCTGCCCATAGGATTTCCAGGCAAGAATACTGGAATAAGTTGCCATTCTCTTCTCCAGAGGATATTCTTGACTCAGGGATTGAACCTGGGTCTCCTGCATTGCAGGCAGATTCTTTACTGTCTGAACCACCAGGGAAGCCCTACAAGGTTGAAGTCAAAAAAAGAATGAAAAGAA
>NW_011494817.1:2018613-2039668 GCF_000754665.1 Bison bison bison | reverse complement strand
TCCCTATCCATCACCAACTCCTGGAGTTTGCTCAAGCTCATGTCCATCGAGTCAGTGATGCCATCCAACCATCTCATCCTCTGTCATCCCCTTTTCCTCCTGCCTTCAATATTTCCCAGCATCAAGGTCTTTTCCAAGGAGTCTAGTTTCTTAGGCTGGTCTAATAACTGATGTGAGACAGATTAACAGGAGAAAAACAAGTTTACTGTTGTAAATACAGAAGGTCGTAAAAAATATGAGTCTCAGAGAAGTGACCAAAGCAGGCAGCTTTCATGCATTTTAGACAAAGAATCAATTATTTGTGAAGATTTGACAAAATAAAGGGATTGGGGGTTGGAGTAACAAATTAATGAAGTAATAAAGTTCTTTTGTACAGTGTTCTTGTCCTTGAATTTCCTGTCTGGTGATAAGGTGTAGGGTGAATACCTTCACATGGGAGATTTAATTCATGCTTTCAAAGGATAAAGGAAGGTTAGAATGTCCTTCTTGCATTGTTATTTCTCAAGTAACTTTAATTCAAAATAGTCAATGTGCCAAAGTGGCATATTTGGAGGTAGTGCATTTTGCTCTCCCTTAGAAAGAAAGAAAGGCAAAGAGGAAGGAAAGATGGATGGAGAGAATTCAGAAAGGGAAATACTTGGTTAATAATATAGATATGGACTTAATGGTAGGAGGTAAGGTTTCAACACCCAAGTAGGACATTAAATAATTTGAGTGATATAAAAATGAGGTAGAACTCTAAGATTAATTAACAAACAGTACAGACTTTAAGCTAAAAGCTTTATTAAGGAAAAATAGTCATTTCTTAAAGATGCCAGAATCAATTTATTTACCAGAAAAGTAAATTTTCTCAATTTGAATACACCTGTTTATTGCTCAAACCCAAATCCCAAAAGTGAAGTTACCAAAAGGATGAAATACAGAGAAAAGAAGAAAACTAGGAAATTATTAACCAAAATCTGTGGTAGCTTTATCAGATAAAATAGATAAAAGATTTATTAAGGATAAAGAAAGTTATTGTTGACAATAAAAGGAACAATTTCTTACCATATGAATTCAGGATTATTAATTTACATTTACTAGTATCTTCTGTGTATAATAAACGTTCAATTGTATTGTTTTTGTTGTATAATTTAAAATATTTTATAGTTTTGCATCAGCAATACACAAATTCTCTGTACTTTTATATTTCCCCAAATTTGTAGAGTGAACACTGACCAAATTGAACATTGATGTTGAAATGTTTAAAATCATAGCAGGGATCTTTCAGAAACTATTACACCAAAGTCCATCATTTTAGTAAAGTATTAAACATTTCAATAATTGACCATCAACCAGGCCAAAAATTAAATATCAAAAATACTGAGTAAATAAAATTACAGAGATGACTTTTCTGACCATATTACAATAAAGTAATTAGATACAAAAAAGGCAAAGCTACAAAACATATATTTATAAATGTGCAAATTATATAAGAAATTAAAATAGATGTTAACATATATTTAGGAGTTAACACACAAGTTATATGTAACAAAACCTGGGGGATGCAGGAAAAATGTTTCTTAGAAAGAAATTTGTAGTTCAAACTGCATATATTTCAATACAGGTCCCACTGAGAATTAGTGATTTAAGTGTTCCGTTGAAGAAATTAAAGGAAAAAAAAAAAAATAAACCAAAGAAAGTAGAACAAAATAAATACAACTAAAGTAGTGATTTTTAAGACAATGAAACAATAAAAAAATATTTTTCTTGAGAACTAGTAGTTCAATTTCTAAGATCAATAAGAAACTCCAGTGAAATCATAAGTTAACTCTATTAAATTGTAAAGAAAGCATAACTATAAGTCCAGAGAGAATTAAACAAAATCATAAGAATTATATAAGCATTTATGATCAAAATTCTTAAGTTTAAATGTTTATGATAAAAATGGAATGTATACATCTAGGGGAAAATACAATAAACAGAACTAACTTGATAAGAAATAGAAAATATAAATATACTCTAAAACCATTAAATAAATTTAGTCAGTAATAATATATCTATGTATTTTCAGAAATGCAACTTTTCCAGTTGGTCTTATAATTATTTAATTAAAACATCCAGGAACACATATCTCCTATATTATATTAAAAATAGTAAAAATGGGAAACGATGCTATAACTTATTTTATGAGTCTAGTTCAGTTTATTTCAAAACTAAACCAAGATAATATGAGACAGGAAGACAAGAGGGGATTAGCATTTATGGAAATCATGAAAAAAGTTCAATTTTAGCAGAGAAAATTAGCAAAGTAATCAGAAAACAACATGTTATGACAAACTAGGACTTATCTTAGTAATTAGAAGATAATTTCAAACTATAAATTCATTACTGCTGCTGCTGCTGCTGCTAAGTCGCTTCAGTCATGTCTGACTCTGTGCGACCCCACAGACGGCAGCCCACCAGGCTCCCCCGTCCCTGGGATTCTCCAGGCAAGAACACTGGAGTGGGTTGCCATTTCCTTCTCCAATGCATGAAAGTGAAAAGTGAAAGTGAAGTCAGTCAGTCATGTTCGACTAAGCATACTTAATTTCACTTACTGCTAACATTAAACACAAATACATGATAAAAGGAATTCTTAAATGAATAAATTCACAAGGACATGACTCAAAGGAGAGATGGTGACACATCACAGGAGGGAGAGACGTAAAGGATGAACACAAACGCCTACAAAATTGAACCTGAGCCAGAAGAAAGGAAATCAACAAAGCTACAGAATATGGACTGTAGAAATTCCAAAGTGAAAGTTGCTCCCTGTCTGACTCTTTGGGACCCCATGGACTATACAGTCCATGGAATTCACCAGGCCAGAATACTGGAGTGGGTAGCCGTTCCCTTCTCCAGGGGAATCTTCCCAACCCAGGGATTGAATCCAGGTCTCCTGCATTGCAGGCAGATTCTTTACCAGCTGAGCTATCAGGGAAGCACATAGAAATTTCAAAGGGCTCAGCAATTGACAGCACAGTGCAGGCCTGGAAGTGTGTTTGGAGGCTAACCTGGATACAACTTGATTATTTGAAAGACTTTTGAAGATGCAGTTGAATTCTAAGATCTTTAACCCCAATTCTGAGAAACTGTGTCTTCTGCACTCCACTGTCTTGCCAGCAGAAGTCAGAAGATTCTTCTCTGAGAAGGGCAGGAAGTACACAATTGGGGGAGGAGTATTGTGTTAAAAACAGAGGAAATGGGGAAAAGCCCATCCAGTTTTTGAAAAGGAGCCCCCAAATGTCAATCTTCATCCTCTCCTTGGCTTGTAGATTTTGAACAGTATTTTTTTTTTATTCTAGAGAAGAGATTGGAAATATTATTTGAAAAACATTACCAGCCCTAAGAACTCAGTGTTTCTGGAAAGCTTTCTGAAAAGCTACTTGACTCCCTGTGATTAATCTTACAGGCTACAAGCCCCTCCTCCCAGTGGCTCATGTTTTCCAATTAGCTTTTTTTTTTAATTCAAATTAAAGTGTGAGCAAAGATCACACAATACTCAAAGAAAGCTTTCATGTGAAAGAGACAAAAGCAAAGAGGTGACAGTAACTGTGACCCCAAACTAACTGATACAAGATTTTATTTTGTCCTCCAGAAGCACCTAATGTCAGATTTCTCCATCAGAACATAAAGATGAATATACATGAACTTCAGACATTAGCTTTTACAGAGAAGTATGAGGCCAACCTCCTTTTTATTTCTTTATAGATAACTTATTTTATCTATTTGGATTCTTATAAGATTCTTTTCATCTTCATAGAAAAGATCAGAATTTTGTAAAGATTTTATAGAGAGGAAAAGAAGAAATTTCATTGAGTACCTGCTAAAAGGTCTTTAGGAAATTTTTGATAAAGAAGATTATTATGAAGTCTTGAAATGTAGTTTTCCTTTTGTTGCCTCTTTTAAAATACTTCACTAAATATACATAATTTTTTGAGAGTGTGACATCAATGTTTAGTTCTTTTTGATGGTATGCCGTGTCTCTAAGACTGTCCACAAATTGTCCCAGTTATATTTGGGTAACAGGGTAAGTGCCAACCATTTTGTTAATGTTTCCTTAGAATTGTTAAACCTTTATGGGTATTTTCATATCTGGGGGCATGGGGAGAAGAATGATAACCTCACATATCAGACATAGCATTTAACAAGAGGTAGTTGCTCATTGTCCTCTGACAAAAACCTGGGGTTCTAAATGGAAGAATTTCAAATCGACAGGAGTGAGACAGAAATTACCTCCCTAACTTCTTCAGTTGTGTAGGATTGTCCTTCAAGAGATGATTCAGGAATAGGACACAATGATATTTGTTTGTGAACTGGTTTATCTTACCCAGTTATATCAGTTTTATAATTAGTGGAAATTCTTAAGGTTTAAGCTGGCAGTGTCCATTAAATTATGGTATGCATATTTGTCTTTGTCTACATCCCTAAAAGTACTTTGATGTAAGTATAAGAGGTTGTATATGGAGTTTGCTAGTCAAGTACCACTTTAAAGAAGTCGAAGTCATCATTTAATTGAATAGGCAGTTCCATATTAAACGTGCTAAGTTAAACATTTAGCATCTTTACTAAAACTCTCTGACTCTCCAGTGAGAAAAAATGATTTGAAGTATTCATCCACAGAAACTGTTTATTTTTTATCACTATGTACTGAACTCTGTGTTTGATCCTGCTGCTGCAGCTGCTGCTAAATCCCTTCAGTCATGTCTGACTCTGTGCGACCCCACAGACGGAAGCCCACCAGGCTCCCCCATCCCTGGGATTCTCCAGGCAAGAACACTGAAGTGGGTTGCCATTTCCTTCTCCAATGCATGAAAGTGAAAGTGAAATCGCTCAGTCATGTCTAACTCTTAGCAACCCCATGGACTGTAGCCTACTAGGCTCCTCCATCCATGGAATTTTCCTAGGGAAATACTTATTAATGTGGTATTACTTCACGTCCCAAAAGGAGAACAATCTAATGTGAAGACAGCTATGAAACTATGAAATTCAGTGCAAGTGGAAAGAGCTATGATAACGGGCAGCACAGAGTAGCATCATACACACCAACCTAGGCAATCGGGGAGGATTCTTGGAAGAAATAACCAGGGTCAAACACCGATAGAGGGTTCAGAGTAGAACAAAAGGCTCCCACACAATTTTTTTTTAGTTTGATGCAAATATCTTTTCAAATTAATTTTTAGTGTCTTTATTGAGATATAATTCATATACCATGCAATTCACTTAAAGTGTACAATGTGTTGGTTTTGGGGTTTGTTGTTGTTGTTGTTTGTATTTAGTTTCTTTTATCATTGCTGTTCCTTTTTTAATTGGAATATAATTGCTTTTCAATATTGTGTTAATTTCTGCTGTACAATGAAGTGAATCAATCATATCAATGCATGTATTCCCCTCCCTCTTGGGCATTCCTCCCACCCCAACCCCATCCAACCCCTTTAGGTCATCACAGAGCCCTGAGCTGAGCTTCCTATGTTATACAGCAGGTTCCCACTAGCTATCTAGTTTACATTGGTATTGATTTTTAATATATTCAAAGACATGTGTAGCCATCAGCACAGTTAGTCTTAGAACATTTTCATCACTTCAGCAAGAAACCCCACACTCTTTAGCCTTTAGCCCTTATATTCTCCCCTCTACTTTCAGCCTTTTGCCATCATTACTATACTTTCTGTCTATCAATTCAGTTCAGTTCAGTTGCTCAGTCATGTCTGACTCTTTGCAACCCCATGAATTGCAGCACTCCAGGCCTCCCTGTCCATCACCATCTCCCGGAGTTCACTCAAACTCACGCCGATCGAGTCGGTGATGTCATCCAGCCATCTCATCCTCTGTTGTCCCCGTCTCCTCCTGCCCCCAATCCCTCCCAGGATCAGAGTCTTTTCCAATGAGTCAACTCTTTGCATGAGGTGGCCAAAGTACTGGAGTTTCAGCTTTAGCATCATTCCTTCCAAAGAACACCCAGGGCTGATCTCCTTTAGAATGGACTGGTTGGATCTCCTTGCAGTCCAAGGGACTCTCAAGAGTCTTCTCCAACACCACAGTTCAAAAGCATTAATTCTTTGGTGCTCAGCGTTCTTCACAGTCCAATTCTCACATCCATTCATGACCACTGGAAAAACCATAGCCTCAACTAGACGGACCTCTGTGGGCAAAGTAATGTCTCTGCTTTTCAATATGCTATCTAGGTTGGTCATAACTTTTCTTCCTATAGATTTCTTTATTTTGTACTTTCAAATGAGTGAAATCATATAGTATGTAGTCTTTGTTACTGGCTGCTTCCACTTTGCATAATGTTTTAACTAAGCATGGAATTACCATATGACCCAGCAGTTTTAATCCTAGGTTTATATGCAAGAGAAATGAAAACATATGTTCACATAGAAATGTGTATATGAATGTTTATGGCAGCATTATTCAAAACAGCCAAAAAAAAGTGGAAACATACCGAGTGTCTATTAATGAATGAATGAATGGGTAAACAAAATGCAGTGCACATTTACAGTGGAATGTTACCCAGTCATAAAAAGGAATAACCCACATCCACGCTTCTATATGTGTGTTCTGTGACAGCGAGCATGAGGGGTCTAAAACAAATTAGGACTGCAATCATCACCAATTCCTATTAGCCTGAATTGCATTGTCCACAAGGCATATTCTCTGTCTCCGTCTAAAATCTTCATCCAAGTCTCTAAGATCATAGGCTTTCTGAGAAAATTGAAGGCTATGCAACTGGGTTTGACTCAGATTATTTTGTCATTCACCAGAATGACCAGAAATTTACCAGAATCACCAGAAATTTACCAGTTTGAAGAGATATATGAGGAAAAACTGAAAAAAAGAAAGGTTAAAGGAAAGAAATAAGCAACTCTAAAAGACAGCAACATTTGCTGTAATAGAAGAAAGGAAGAAGTCTCTTTGTTTGAACTTGCTGAACACCAATCCTGCCCCCCAGATTGGGAGAGCCACTGTGAGGATCGCTGGAGGAGGTCATGGAGAGGACTAGACCGTTGATTGACCCTTGAGCCAGCCCCAGGCAATCAGAGGGTCCTCACCCCTCCTCTGTCCTTGGAATGCACATCTGCCCACCGTTCCCACAATAGGAGACATTTTCAGGGACACGGCTCTGAGAGAACACTGTGTTTTTGAGACCTTCTGGATGGTATATGTGGTTAATTATTCACAATAAGGCCTCTATATAAACTTATGTATGTATATGAGAAGCTGTCAGGTAGGTATGGAAATGTACTCATCTCAGACTCACCAAGGCAAGCTTCCTATGTAAGTTTCCTTGCTTATTAAAGGATTCCTACCAGTCTGGAGTGGTCTGCCTCTTTCTTTGGGATCTCTTTGACCCCAAGATACAGGTCCCAATATGCAAACTAAAAGAGATACAGAAAAGAGAATAAATACATTAGTCAGTGCAATATGAACAACAACAAATTCCTCCTTCTTGTTCAATTGTCTGCTTCAATTTTCAAGCTTTTCAAAGTTTACCTTATACTATGTCTTTCTTGGTGCCACAGTACAGATAATCGCAACTATGATGCCATCAGTATTACACTAGATCGTTTTTGGCACACGATCCAGAGTTCAATTTTGTCTCACTTGGTGTCTTTCTCTCTGGGGCTCTGTCCTCTCTTTCCCTTTCTCCCTTCACCCCTTCTGTGCTCTTTGTCTTTCTGTGTATTCTCTCTATTTCTCTCTCTCTCTCTCTCTCCCTCTCAGAAACGTTTATACTTATTGAAGTTAAAAGAATTTCTTAAGATTTTGGTGTCCATTTTCTAAAGCTTAGTGACACATTTCTTATTCACCTGAATCTCAGTTTCATGTACCAATTTTTTGAAGCATAGGTCTTTTTTTGTGGGGAAAATAGAGGAACTTAAAGATGATGTGTTAATAATTCCATTCATTCTCTAGAGCAGGAAAATAAGGGGAAAAGAGATGTAATAAAGTAGTCAAAATTACAGTCAGATAGGAGCAGAACAAGGAATACGGTCAAGTTTTCTTGACCCTTTTTTAATGCTCTTTAAATCCTTCATCCCTACCTGTTGTGAGAAACTTGAAAGAATTCAAGATATGAAGCCTTTGAAAATTGTCTATCGTATCTATAAATCAAAAGCAGATTTCCCATGTGTGTTTTCTTACGAGGCCCCTTCAGAGCCCTTTCCGTTGTGAGACTTTTCTCCCACTCCTGTTTATTCTTCCCTCAAACCATTAATGATAATTAACTCGGTGAGACTGCTATGCACACAGTCTTTTACCTCTTTCCAGACACCTCTCTGCTCACCACCAGAGGCTGGTTTGGTAACAATCTGATTCCATGCACAGTAGCTTTCACATTGCCACTCCCAACAAGTTTGTGAGACTCGGATTCAGTCCAGAGTATAATTTTAGCATGATAAAACATATAGCACTATTGAAAACCAAGATCTTCCAAATACCTTCTTAGTTCCTACCCTTTCACTGGTGTTTACTGTGAAAACATTCTATTCAAATCAATATTTATTGGATAAAGATATCTGCTAGATGCTTTGGCGAATAAGAAGCATATTGAAGAGGTACTTCATGAGAAGAAAGAGGAAGTAAAAGCCTCTTTCAACCTAGTAGAAAAAATAACATCACTTTAGTTCAGAAATGTACCTGAATGCAGTATCTGAATACAGACCTGACTGCAGGAGAATCACCTGCAAACTCTGGCAAAATGAGGATTCCCAGGCTCCATTGTTAAAGATTTTCATTCAAGAGAACCAGGCAGAAGTCAGGAAACTTTAATTTTGAAGTTAAGATTAAAGTTTTAACATCCCCAGAAGATTCTAATATGAAGCCAGATTTGATTAAGCTCATCAATATTTTGCAGTTTGGGGCATACAAATTTTGCACATCGTTGAACATATTCTGTTGGATTTATCCATGAGAATTTTATGCATTTTTACAATTGTAACTGGTACTATTTATCTAATTTCATTTTTTTTCAAATAGTCATTGCTACTATGTAAATATTCAACAAATATCTTGGTACCTCTTTGAGATTTTCTGTATATTCAATCATATCATTTGTGGAAAAAGCAACAGCTTTTATGCCTTCCTTTCCAATCTGTGTTTTTACCTCCTTCACTTGCTGTACTGATTAAACCTCATATTCCTGGGATAAGTTCCACTTAATGTATTTTACTATTTATAGGTTACTGTTTTGATATACTTTTTTTTAAGGAATTTTTGCATCCCTGTTATATAAATATGATAGTAGAGTTCATGGGTTAAATGTTATAGAATAAGAATAATAAGTTCTAGGCTAAATTCTGGCTGAGAATATGGGATCTTATTCATTCTAAGCTATCACTGTTCATCTAAACAATATTAATATAAATATCTTGCTTTTATCATACATGTACACTTTAAATATTTCTCTCATAAGCATTATTTCATAAGATTTTAAAAATAACCCTGTGGAGGAATATTTTTTCATTTTTCAGATAAAGTGGCTGAAATCTGAGAAAAGGTGATATAAGCTCAAGTGCTTACAATTTATTAGTTTTATTAGTAATTAGGGGACTGCACTCTAATATAGCTAGTATTTGGAATATAACATTTCTAAATTTGAATCAGTGTTAACATTCTCCCTATGTTCTTACTAACACTTTGGCTTGTTAATTGCAATTGCTGCTGGCTATAAAGTATTGGAAATTCTTAATGTCTCTATAGAACTAAAATTTACATGTTGCGATCATAATAGATTTTCACTTTTTGTGTTTTCTCCATGTTTTCCAAATACATTTTAAAGAATATTAAAGAAACACGAGATCAGTCCTGAGTGTTCATTGGAAGGACTGATGTTGAAGCTGAAATTCCAATACTTTGGCCGCCTGATGTGAAGAACTGACTCATTTGAAAAGACCCTGATGCTAGGAAAGATTGAAGGCTGGAGGAGAAGGGGACGACAGAGGATGAGATGGTTGGGTGGCATCACCGACTCAATGGACATGAGTTTGAGTAAACTCCGGGCATTGGTAATGGACAGGGAGGCCTGGCGTGCTGCAGTCCATGGGGTTGCAAACAGTCAAACATAACTGAGCGACTGAATTGAACTGAGCTGGAGTAAGTCTTGGAAAGATGAGGGGAGGTCATTGGAAAAGTTAAGATTGCAAATCTTTGCACTTAATCCTTTGCATTACATGGATTTCCATAATAATGAGACGATGAAAGAATTGGAGAGGGGGATTCTGGTGGTATTCTTTAGCTATTTTAACATACAAAATCTTTGTACCTGAATCTCCTGGATTGCAGACAGATTCTTTACCATCTGAGCCACCAGGGAAACCCTTGTAAAATCCCCTCTTTCTCAATTAGGCTTAGCCTAATTAAGCAAGGCCACATATCAGGAAAAATCCCTAAGATCTGCCAGGCAAATGACGTTCATTTCTTTCTAGAGTATTTTCCCATTTTAGAATGTCCCTTTACCCTCAAAAGGGCTGTATCTACTCAAAAAGGGAATGGATGGAGTAGATACTTGTAACAGAACACTCTTAGTTCCTAGTTAGTGGAAGAAATAGGTGATTATTTCTGTAACCACTCTAGGGTCACTATAGGCATCAATATTCTTATGAAATCAACTAATTCTTCATCTTATTTTTAGTAAAGCCTCATCAGGTGAAAGAAGTAAGCATTGGAATGGAAGCTTCTGAAGATTTCATAATGAAATCTCTGAGAGTTTAAAGACTGATGTGCCCCAAATCTGTCAGAGAGGACCCTGTGTATGGGTTTTTGTTTTTTTTTTCCCCTCATTTACTGTGATGCTCTTAGTCACACTACTTTCTGAACTTCTATTAAAGCATGCTACAGTAGTAGGCACTGGAGCAATGAGAAATAAATTTTGCAATATTTATAGTTAACTCCCCACTTCCTGATTTTCTCCCTCCCTGACCATGAAGCCTCAAGAGCCCGACTTATCTTCTACAGATCAGATTGACATTGAGTAAGGTGTATCCAGAGTTTGAGCCTGAATCTGTTATGACAGATACTAAATCACCTTGAATACTTACTGTATTTGAGGAGGTGTCAAAATCACTTCTATAGCAAGTTGATGACAGGGATTATTTTTCCCCTGAGATAAGAACTTTCACAGTAACACCAATTTTAGAATGGTTACTGAACTAATGATCCAATTCCAATCAAATGCTTATGATTATTTCTTGCCATCTAATTTGTGATCATGAAGAAAGTGGAGTGCTGAAAGCACTAATGTTGTGATTTTTTTCATATCTTTTAATACATAGAGAAAGCATTCTTATTAATCTCCTAAGTACTTCCTCCCTATCTTTTTCTACTCAAAATCCAGTAAGTTTCATTAATAATGTTTTCTCCTAGATTCCCAGAGTGACATCACTAGGGAAAAAAATCACAGTTCTGTGACTGTCTAGTCAAATACAAATTAAATTTATATAACTTCAACTGGACCTTGAGTGCACCTTTTCATCTTTTCTACAAATACTCCAAACTTTAAACACACACACACACACACACGTACACACTTCCTGGCAGAGGACCTGATCTTTTATCTTAGCTAGAAAATGTCTCCCTTTTTCAAAGGAAGAAGCGCTTGTACCCTTCTTTCCATTATTTTATTTCTTCTTTGTTTCTTTTTTCAATGTTTATTTGGTTGCATTGGGTCTTGGTTGCGGCATGCAAGATTGTTGTGTCATGTGGGATCTTTGCTGTGGTGCAGAGACTCTCTAGTTGTGGGCTCAGTAGTTATGGCATGAGAGCTTAGTTGCTCCACAACATGTAGGACACGAAGGATCTTAGTTCCTTGACTATGGATCAAACCTGCATCCCCCACATTGCAAGGCAGATTCTTAACCACTGGACCACCAAGGAAGTCCCATCCCATCCTTTCATTTCTCTTGCACCATGCATTTTTGCTCTTTTGTACCTCTTCTCAAGTCCTGCCCGCATGCCCATATTGTATGCTGTGACAGTCTTTGATTTCTGCCCTGAACTCATCAAATCTTTCTTCCTTCAGTTGTAGAAGAAGAGAAGCTTGATGAGTTTCAAAGAAAAACTTTCTCTTGACTCTCTCAGGATGGCTTTACCCTGCCTTCATTTCACTGCCACTTCCCTTCATCTTCTAATCTGACGAGTTTCCTTCAAGATACTAAATACCTCTTTAACAGGTCAGTGACAGATCCCTAGAGCTGTAGTGATTAGTCTTTGATGTCTCTCTGCACACTGATTCTGTTATCTTCCTCCTCTCTACTGAAAATCTCCCCACTTTGGTTGTCCATAATTTCTTCCTTCCCTGATCATTCCACCTGCTCCTTCACTTGCTTTTTTCCTATTATTGTCACTTATGAATAGATTTCTCAAGGTTCTATTCTCAACCTCTTCTTTTAATATACTTATTTGCTTTCCCTGGGAGAATATCTAAACTTGAATAGTTTTAAATATTCTTTAAAAAGTATTTCCAAATCTATAACTCCTAAATTGTTTCTCTTGTATTTTAATTTCCTAAGCAGAAAAATCTAGGAGCTATTTGTAGAATTTTTTTTTGTCTTTCCATTTAGACCAATAAGCCATGAAGGGGAGCAGAACTTGCCACCCCCAAAATATGACTCTGTGCATAAAGATCGTCTTAAGCTGGTTGTTATTTTTTTTGAAATAGCAGACACAGAAAAGCTCTGAAAACCAAGTAGAAGTTATCCTTTTGTAAAAGACACATATTATAAGGGAAATCTCCGTCTTAAGGATGACTGTCTCTGGAGAGAGGAGGGTGACAAATTATCCAGAAACTCTTATCGATGGTGATGGCAAAGGGAAGGAATTAAACCTACATTAGCAACCATACCCTTGTTAACTGGATTTTCCTGACAGCCCTCCCTAACTCACTCTTCCCGACCCCTCAAAATCTTTTTTTTGTATTTAACTGGAGATTGTGTTTAGGTGGTGACTTGGGCCATTTCATACTGTTCATGGGGTTCTCAAGGCAAGAATACTGAAGTGGTTTGCCATTCCCTTCTGCAGTGGACCACATTTTATCAGAACTCTCCACCATGACCCATATGTCTTAGGTGACCCTACATGGCATGGCTTATAGTTTCATTGAGTTAAACAAGACTGTGGTCCATGTGATCAGATTGGTTAGTTTTCTGTGACTGTGGTTTTCAGTCTGTCTGCCCTCTGATGGAGAAGGATAATAGCTTACGGAAACTTCCTGATGGGAGAGAATTTGGCCACCTGACACAAAGAATGGACTCGTTGGAAAAGACCCTGATGCTGGGAAAGATTGAAGGCAGGAGGAGAAGGGGATGACAGAGGATGAGGTGGCTGGATGGCATCACTGACTCAACAGACATGAGTTCGAGTAAACTCCAGGACTTGGTGATGGACAGGGAAGCCTGGCGTGCTGCAGTCCATGGAGTCACAGAGTCAGACACAACTGAGTGACTGACCTGAACAGAACTGAACTGGGCCATTTCAGTTACTCAGTTTTCCTGGGTATCTCTCACGCATACAGGAGGTATTCGTGTTATTAAACCGCTGCTCTTTTTTTTTTTTTTCTGTTAATCTTTTTTTAAGGGGAATGGGGGAAGAAATGGTCTTATTCAAGAACTAGAAGGGAAGGCTACTTTTCCTCCCTTACACATCTAATCAAGATGCTACCTCAAAAATACTACTCCTTGACTCATTTCCTTCATCCTGAGTACACTGCTTCCTCTTTAAAAAGTCACCATTTCTTGTCTGGACATGTGAAACCATCACTCAACTCTTCTCCACACCTTTACTTTCTGATCCCACATCTGTTTCTCTAACCGATACTTTGCTAGAGTATTCTCTCTAAAAATTTGCCTAAGCCTGTCTTTCTTTTACTTGTAGAGTCTTGGCAGTGGCTTTTCAAAGTATGCTCCAGCAAACAAATGTAAGGTTTATTGCTCTTTCAATTATTATCATAATGTGATAAATCAGTGCCTGCTTATTTTTTCATTTCTCCAGTGGAAAAAAATGAAAATTGACAGATACAAGCCTGAGGTTGCTCTGAGATCTGAAAATAGATCAGAAAATATAATTGATCTTGGGTGGTCTCAGCCTAAAATCAGTTGGAGTGGGAATTGGGTTCCCAGCCAGAGACTGAGATTGGACCTCGGCAGTGAGAACACCAGATCCCAGACACTAGACCAGTGGTCAGTGTCAAGGGCCCTGGCTCTTTGGCTTTGCAGAAAAGAATTCCCACAAAGACAGAAGGTAGCACACAAGTAAAGTATTTATTAAGAGGAAAAAAGTACAGTGTGTGTGGATAGACACTTGGGCAGATTCAGGACAGAGAGAGTCACTGAGTCATGCCCTCATTGCAGTTTGAATTACTTTTGCGGGTTATTTGTTCCAGGTTTCCTTTGGCAAGTCATTTTGATTTGCCTGGTTCACAGTCCACATTTAGTGTACCTCAGGATGGCCCATGTGTGCACACACATCTCTTAGCCAAGACGGATTCTACCACAACAGCCTGTGTGTAGCCTGGACTAATTAGCATCACTTTCCTTTGACATCCAAGGAGTCTTTCTGCATGTGTGTGGTCAGGGAGGTCTCCTGACTTCGAGAACAAGAAATATGTGGTCTGCACAGGGCCCAGGCTTCTCTCTTAATTGTCCTGCTATTCTTGTCTTAGATTTTGGACTGTAGGGAATTAATCTCCAGTTGCTTTACTGAGGGGCCCACCTACTTCCTGCCTCATGATTATAATACAGATTTCAAATTTTTTTTGTCTAACATGCTGATTAGTTATACTTATTCAAACTCAAACAGCTTCTAAATAAATAAACACATGCAAAAAAATGAGTAAATCCCATTGGTATTTGTCATGATATTATAAGTGGGTTACTCATTAAATAAGAAGCAGTAATCATTTTAAAAAATGGATATCCATCTGGCTGGATATTAAAATTACCTAGGAAATTTGTTTGTTTTCTTACCGTTGATACATAAGCCTCAACAGAATCTTCAGAGGTGGGGAGTGTGCATGTGCTCATGTGCGTACACACACACACACACACACACACAGGTATTTTAAGACTCCCAGTTGATTCTAATCACAGACAAGGTTGAGAATCAACAGTATCCTTTGTGAGTTAAAGTGATTCTTCCACCAGTAGTAATGTTACCAAATGCAAGTTCTTTTGTCCAATGCCCAATGAGGCCAAACAAATCAAATGTTGGAATTTAGAGCAAAGAAAGGTTTATTAAAAGGCCAAGCAAAGAGAATGGGTGGCTCAAACTCCCAATAATTTGGGGAGAGAAGTTTTTAGAGGCAAAATTTGGGATGAGGACTTCAGAGTTGGTAATTTTCTTCAGATTGATTGGTGGTGGGTAAGAGGACTGCTCCAGAAATCTTGTGTTATAATGGCAGTTATTATTAAAGGCCTGTCCCACATATTTCAGGCAATTTTGCCTCCCTGATCCCTGTTTCCCCCCATATCCTCTGCTTTAGCTCCTCTTTGAAGTATGTAGATAATAGGATTCAATCCACATTTCCTGAATTGTTTGGCAGATATGAAGACGCCCCTCCCCACCAAATGGAAGTGTTAACTACTTGATGACCCTGAACACATAGCCCCAGGCCTCTTGGAGCCTAAGGACTGATAAAGTTAACCCCTATGACACTACTCTGTTACCTCATCATTAGTCAGAGAACTGTACATGTTCTATAAGGACAAAGACCCATATAGTCAAAGCTATGGTTTTTCCATTAGTAATGTATGGTTGAGAAAGTTGGCCCTAAAGAAGGCTGAGTGGTGAAGAATTGATGTTTTAGAATTGTGGTGTTGGAGATGACTCTTGAGAGTCTCATGGACTGCAAGGAGGTCAAATCAGTCCATCCATAAGGAAATCAACCCTGAATATTCATTGAAAGGACTGATGTTGAAGCTGAAGCTCCAATACTTTGGCCACCTGATATGAAGAACCGACTCATTGGAAAAGACCCTGATGCTAGAGAAGACTGAGAGCAGGAGGAGAAGGGGACAACAGAGGATGAGATGTTTGGATGGCATCACCATGTTTGGATGGACATGAGTTTGAGCAAACTTCGGGAGATAGTGAAGGACAAGGAAGCCTGGCGTGCGGCAGTTCATGGGGTCACAAAGAGTTGGACAGAACTTAGAGACTGAACAACAACAGCATGATCTGATCACATACCCTCTGATACCCTCTCCCTATCTGGCATTTGAAAATGCTTTGCTGAAACCCTTCAGGGAACTTGAGGATTTTAGAGACCTGTGCCACCTCATCAACTTGCATGATCCTTTCTCTGCTCCAGCCTCCTGTGTTTCAGATTGTTTGGCCTCACTGTGCATAGGGCACATGAGCTTGCATTAACATGTTCACTAATAATCAGCAGCATGCCCTAGTGATTTTGGTAACTTAAAATATCCCAATAAATTGACAGTCACTCTCAGGGAGATGGTATTATCCCAAGTTTAGAGCTATCATATAGCTAGTTGGTCATTAGGCCCAAAGAATAGGGGAGGTTAAATCCATCAGTTGGGAGTTATTCTCACTGCAAATCTCTGAGTCTTGTTAGCATTGGTCCTTATCTTTCTTGTTGTCTTTGTTTTGATCCATTATGTAAATCAGTGATCCCTGCTAGCGCCGTATCTAGATTTCTGAATCCTTCAGAGCATTTCCAAAAGCTATAGAGGCTCAAATTTCTCAGAGAGGTTTTGCCCTATGAAAAGATCACAAAAGTTTACAGCCAATGGGGAATATTACAACAACAATACCAATGGGATTACCTGGGCCTGATCACAGTTATGCTGTGATCACATCATCTTTAGCCATCCATCCTTAACTTCCAAATATCTACCAGAGATTTTTTTTTTCCTAAATCACTAATCAGATTGTGTCATTCTGCTACTTAAAGATACTTTATTGGTTTCCATTTGCTAAAGATAAAAATGTAGATCCTTAGTGTGGCATTTTAAAAAAGTACCATAATATGTGAATAAGTTGCCTTTTTCTCACATATTCATACAAACCCATACACCCACACACTCTCTCTCCCTCTCCATTTCTCTGTCATTTCCAGTGTGCACATGCTCATTCGCTAAGTCATGTCTGACTCTTTGCAACTCCATGGACTGTAGCCACCTAGTCCCTTCTGTCTGTGGGATTTTCCAGGCAAGAATACTGGAGTGGGTTGCCCTTTCCTATTCCAAAGGATCTTCCTGACCCATGTATTGAACCTATGTCTCCCACAGCTCCTGCACTGGCAGATGGATTATTTACCACTGAGCCAATTCCAGTAACTTGAGCCTTTTCTGACTAAATTTTTACTATTTGGCAAATGACATATACTCTACATCTCTAAGCTTTTGCTCCTGTGACTTGGAATGCCTTTTTCAACTTGACAGTCTAATAAAAATCTTGTGTAACTTTCAAAGCATCTTTGAAATGTCAAATGTCAGATTGCATCTCCTCTGCAAAAAAAAAAAAAAATCTGCAACACTGATGTGGACCAGTCACTTCTTTCTGCTCATGCCTTCAGACTCATACCACTCATGGCAGCGATCCACATGGAATTATAATACATGGTGGATATTGCCGTGTTGCCAGAAGGCGGACCCATTTCAGGGCCCAAGAGTGAGCACTTGTCTAACACTCAGAAAAGAAATTTTCTGAGGAGACACATGTACTGACAAAGCAAAGGACTTTATTGGGAAGGGGCACTGTAGCAGAGTGCAGCAGCCTGAGGGAATCCAGGAGAATGTCCTTGCCATGTGACTCACAGTCGGGTTTTATGGCAATGAGGTTAGTTTTACAGGTTGTCTGTGTCTCCATCTTCCTTGTCCCCATTTCTGGTCTGACTCAGAGTCCTTCCTAGTGGTATGTGCATCTCCAAGCCAAGATGGATTCCAGCATGACCATTTCTGAGAGGTTGGCAGGACATATGGGCTAGTGGCCCCTCCTTGCTTGTGGCCCCTCCTAAATTCTCCACGTTAGTTATCCACGGCAGCACAGTGTTTCTTATTGCAACTTGCTGTTGTGAGACAACTCAAACAAGCACTTATTATCATTCATGGCACAAGTGGGCAGGCGGTTTAGGTCAGAAGTTCCCCCAAAGTAGGACATATCTTTTTTCCTTCCCTTCATTCCAGTCTGGGCTGTTAGAGGAGGGCACTCCCGTAGATCACGTGTCCTCTGACATCATGCTGAGATGGCAGCTTCCATCATCTGTGAATGGCCCTACTTGTCCCACTCAGAAGAGAAAGAGTAGTTAACCTACTATGTGAGACTCTGGCCTGTAATGAGCAACACTGTTCTGCTAGCTGTTAGGAGTCCTTTGTCTACATATTAGGAAAGACCCTTAGGAAAGACCCTTTGCTTTCCCTTGCACTGCCTGTCTCACAGACGAGAAGGAAGGTCAGTGGAAGAAGTTTCCTCCATGTGGTAACAATCTAGGGTCAGAGTCTTAAAACTGCCTTCTAAAGGAGTAGCCTTCGTCTCTCCTTGTCTCTGTCTGTCTTCATCTTTGTGTGTGTGATTCTCATTGCCTCCTCCTTCTCCTTCCCTGTTTTTGTGTATTCTCTGTCTTTATGTCTTCCTCCCTCTTTTCCTTGACTCTTAATTGTGAGAGGCCTGAATTTTTTGAAGCTAATAAAGTGAACTCCATGCCTTAGTTATGTGTATGTGTGCATTTGTGTGTGTGTGCGTGCACTTGTGTGTGTATGTACCTGCGCAGTCATGTCTGACTCTGCAACCTCCCTGGACAGTAGCCGGCCACGTTCATCTGTCCATGGAATTCTTCAGGCAAGAACACTGGAGTGGGTTGCCATTTCCTTCTCCAGGAGATCTTCCCAACCAAGAGATCAAATCAGCATCTTTTGCATCTCCTGCATTGGCAGGTGGATTCTTTACCATTGAGCCACCTGGGAAGCCCATAACATAGGTGGGTGTTCCAGGCTATTAATATGGGTAGATTATAAAAAGACCCAATTACTAAGCCACTTTCTTTAGTATACTTTTGAGAGATTTGTTCTCTGGAGCTATCAGAGACATTGCTTGACTGATTAAAAGGTTTTCATTTGCTCTGCTTTTCTTGAGTCTTGTTTCAATTTTCCTGATAGAACTTGTGGAGAACCCCCCAACCCCACTTGATCTCCAGCATGTTGGTGTATTGGTCATAGGGAGTGCTGGGAAAGAGGGTGGCAGTTGCTCTATTGTGGCTAAATTGATCCCGATTCTTTGAAATTGCATAATAAATAAGAAAAGTTGGGTTTTCAGAAGGTAACTATTATAAAGGAAACCATGTTCCATTTAAATAAGACCTGCCTTAGATAAGACTAGCAAAACTAAGATACTGATGCTGGAACACATTTGGATATTGATGCAGGAAGACGTCATAGGGTTGATTCAATAAGATGTCTGGTGTCTAAATATGACACTATTGCAACATTTTTAAGTTTTGAAAGAGTACAAGAGCATTTAAGATTCCTCAAATGATTTTCCTTTCAAATTTGCAGCTCCCCGAATATCATTTATATATCTTTGTTATTTTTTTTTGTAATGACAGTCTAAACTGTTCTTAGTCATAGTTGCAAGAAGCAAAATTTTGCTCAGCATATTTTTTTGAAGTACTATATTGTTTTTGCAATGTTTTAGAGAGAAAATGCATGTCTAGTTGTAGAGCTGATTATGTGATATTCTTTGAGTCCTATTGCCTTTTCTCAAGTCTTTAGAAAAGTGGAACTTACAAGAGACTTAGAGTAGGATTAATATAATTCCAAAGATGTTGGAGGAGTTACAGCTATGCTGAGGAACCAAGATATTATTTGAGAGAAATTCTTTGAATTGAGACTAAATGTATTAAGATATCAGGTTGTTAGAAATTTCTAATTTGAATTTCTTTAAGCCAGAAAGCGTGGGTGATTTCATTTTTTGGACTTAAGTTTTCTTACTAAGAGGAGAGAATTAATAATCTTTAAACATGAATTTTTTATATGGCAAAAACTGTATATTATTTCAAGTATGCTGGCTTACAGCACTCACTGTCCAACATGTCCTGTGAGACCCACTTGACTACATGACAAGGAAAACTTAAGATCGAAATTAGATTGGAATAAAATGTAATTAATATACATTTTTAAAATCCATTTTAGATTCATCTGAATATATAAACACTGAACCACAGGAAACTTGTTCCAGAAGAGCAGAGATTAGGGAGCAACATGAGGAAGGTGAGTGTAGACCAAGCGTGATTTATCATTGGTCTTTCTTCTTGGTGTCTCACAAATACTACTGGCTGACCACAGATATCACTATTGACTACCTGGATAAAAAAGCAAAATCTGAAGAATGTGAAGGGAAACCTTTCTTTCTATGATATTCTACTTTAGCCTCACTGGAGAAGTGCTGTAGGAAAATTTCTGTCTTATAACCCACCCCCTTTCCTTCAACTCATTCTTACCTATATCAATAAGAAAAAGTAATTGGACTGGTGAGATTTTTCCTTCAGTAAGCTATATTCTCCTCTATAAGTTGGTGCTCTGCATTCAAATTCACTTCTCGTGTAAGCAATGGTCTGTTATTTGGTGGGCACTTGTATTCTCTTTTCTTCTTAAACACAAACTGTTTCCACTCAATAGGCACACCATCAGACAAGGACAGATCCATCTCCTGATTTTTATGTTTGTCCTGTAGAATTTGGCCAGCCATTCTTTCACTTTTTGTTTTTGTAGGCAATTTGATACAAGAGCAAATGCCACACAAATTGGATAAAGCTTGTGCTACAAATCTGATTCCCATCACTGTGCCCCAAGGTTTAGTTTCCAGGAGGTAGTGAGCTGGCCCATTATAATACCAATTTAAATCCATACACTCTGACCCAGTATTCCAGAAATCCTACATTTGAAAATAATTGAACATTAACATCTCTGCTGGGAATCAAGATTGCTGGAAGAAATATCAATAACCTCAGATATGCAGATGACACCGCCCTTATGGCAGAAAGTGTAGAAGAACTAAAGAGCCTCTTGATGAAAGTGAAAGAGGA
>NW_011494817.1:2018344-2018450 GCF_000754665.1 Bison bison bison | reverse complement strand
GTGTATATATATATATATATATATACACACACACACACTTTTTAAGGTATTTTATATAGAAAATATATTATACTATATATACTATATACATCTCATCTTATAGAAT
>NW_011494817.1:2008678-2018244 GCF_000754665.1 Bison bison bison | reverse complement strand
GCAGACATTACTTTGCCAACAAAGGTCCATCTAGTCAAGACTATGGTTTTTCCAGTGGTCACGTATGGATGTGAAAGTTGGACTGTGAAGAAGGCTGAGCACCAAAGAATTGATGCTTTTGAACTGTGGTGTTGGAGAAGACTTGAGAGTCCCTTGGACTGCAAGGAGATCCAACCAGTCAATCCTAAAGGAAGTAAGTCCTGAATATTCATTGGAAGGACTGATGCTGAAGCTGAAACTGCAATACTTTGGCTACCTGATGCGAGGAACTGACTCTTTGGAAAAGACCCTGATATTGGGAAAGATTGAAGGCAGGAGGAAAAGGGGATAACGGAGGATGATTTGGTTGGATGGCATCACCGACTCAATGGACATGAGTTTGAGCAAGCTCCAGGAATTGGTGACAGACAAGGAAGCTGGCATGCTGCAGTCTATGGGGTCATAAGAGTTGGACACAACTGAGCAACTGAACTGAACTGACTGAACTTCCTTGTTAATAAATGTGTTCTTTGATTTTCATTTAGACTGCCTCTGTGTTTATTATTTCCATCATTCCTCTATTACTTGAAACTTGGATAAAAGGTGGACTGAAGACAGGCTCTTGTTCCCTCTCTCTGAAATGCTTGTGTCCTAGATAGCTACTCAACTTACTCAATTTTTTCATTCTGTTCTCTGTTGAAAGGTCACCTTTTCAGAATACCTTCATCTGACAATCCTGTCTAAATTCATATGTTTGTCTTGCTTTGGCCTCTTCATATGTTCTAACTTTCTAACTTTGATTAATGAGTCAATTTTGTATAGCCATGTTGTGGTAATTTCCTGAATTTTTGTTGCACATTTAACACTATAAAACATTATATAAGTAAATTTATACTAAAGGTATATAATTATGTAATATGTAATACCTGAAAAGAAATTATCATATACATACATTGTTGTTGTTTAGTCACTAAGTAGTGTCCTGCTCTCTGTGACCCCATGGACCGTGCACACCAGGGCTCCTGTCCTTCATTATCTCTCAGACTTTGCTCAAACTCATGTGCATTGAGTCAGTGATGCCATCCAACCATCTCATCCTCTCATTCCCTTCTTCTCCTGCTCTAAATCTTTACCAGCAGCAGGGTCTTTCCCAATGAGATAGCTCTTCACATCAGGCTGCCAAAGTATTGAAGCTTCAGCTTCACCTTTGGTGTTTCCAATGATTACTCAGGGTTGATTTCCTTTACACACACATCAGTCAGTTCAGTTCAGTTGCTCAGTCATGTCCGACTCTTTGCGACCCCATGAATTGCAGCATGCCAGGCTTCCATGTCCACCACCACTCCCAGAGTTCACCCAAATCCATGTGCATCGAGTTGGTGACGCCTTCCAGCCATCTCATCTTCTGTCGTTCCCTTCTTCTCCTGCCCCCAATCCCTCCCAGCATCAGAGTCTTTTCCAATGAGTCAACACTTTGCATGAGGTGGCCAAAGTATCGGAGTTTCAACCTCAGCATCAGTCCTTCCAATGAACACTCAGCACTGATATCCTTTAGGATGGACTGGTTGGATCTCCTTGCAGTCCAAGGTACTCACAAGAGGCTTCTCCAACACCACAGTTCAAAACCATCAACTCTTTGGCACTCAGCTTTCTTCACAGTCCAACTCTCACATCCATACAAGACCTCTGGAAAACCGTAGCCTTGACTAGATGGACCTTTGTTGGCAAGGTAATATCTTTGCTTTTGAATATGCTATCTAGGTTGGTCATAACTTTCCTTCCAAGGAGTAAGCATCTTTTAATTTCATGGCTGCAATCACCATCTGCAGTGATTTGGAGCCCCCAAAAATAAAGTCGGACACTGTTTCCACTGTTTCCCCATCTATTTGCCATGAAGTGATGGGACCAGATGCCATGATCTTCATTTCCTGAATGTTGAGCTTTAAGCCAACTTTTTCACTCTCCTCTTTCACTTTCATCAAGAGGCTCTTTAGTTCCTCTTCACGTTCTGGCATAAGGGTGGTGTCATCTGCATATCTGAAGTTATTGATATTTCTCCCAGCAATCTTGATTCCAGCTTGTGCTTCTTCCAGCCCAGCATTTCTCATGATGTACTCTGCATAGAAGTTACATAAGTAGGGTGACAATATACAGCCTTGACGGACTCCGTTTCCTATTTGGAACCAGTCTGTTGTTCCATGTCCAGTTCTAACTGTTGCTTCCTGACCTGCATATAGGTTTCTCAAGAGGCAGGTCAGGTGGTCTGGTATTCCCATCTCTTTCAGAATTTTCCAGTTTATTGTGATCCACACAGTCAAAGATTTTGGCATAGTCAATAAAGCAGAAATAGATGTTTTTCTGGAACTCTCTTGCTTTTTCGATGATCCAGCAGATGTTGGCAATTTGATCTCTGGTTCCTCTGCCTTTTCTAAAACCAGCTTGAACATCAGAAAGTTCACGGTTCACATATTGCTGAGGCCTGGCTTGGAGAATTTTGAGCATTACTTTACTAGCATGTGGGATGAGTCCAATTGTGCAGTAGTTTGAGCATTCTTTGGTATTGCCTTTCTTTGGGATTTAAATGAAAACTGCCCTTTTCCAGCCCTGTGGCCACTGCTGAGTTTTCCAAATTTGCTGGCATATTGAGTGCAGCACTTTCATAGCATCATCTTTCAGGATTTTAAAGAGCTGAACTGGAATTCCATCACCTCCACTAGCTTCGTTCGTAGTGATGCTTTCTAAGGCCCACTTGACTTCACATTCTAGGATGTCTGGCTCTAGGTGAGTGATCACACCATCGTGATTATCTTGGTTATGAAGATCTTTTTATGAAGATCTTCTGTGTATTCTTGCCACGTCTTCTTAATATCTTCTGTTTCTTTTAGGTCCCTACCACTTCTGTCTTTTATTGAGGCCATTTTTGCATGAAATGTTCCCTTGGTATCTCTAATTTTCTTGAAGAGATCTCTGGTCTTTCCCATTCTGTTGTTTTCCTCTACTTCTTTGCATTGATCACTGAGGAAGGCTTTCTTATCTCTCCTTGCTTTTCCTTGGAACTCTGCATTTAAATGGGAATTCTTTCCTTTTCTCCTTTGCTTTTGTCTTCTCTTCTTTTTACAGGGATTTGTAAGGCCTCCTCAAACAGCCATTTTGCTTTTTTGCATTTCTTTTCCATGGGGATGGTCTTAATCCCTGTCTCCTGTACAATGTCACGAACCTCATTCCATAGTTCATCAGGCACTCTATCAGATCTAGCCCTTTAAATCTATTTCTCACTTCCACTGTATAATCATAAGGGATTTGATTTAGGTCTTACCTGAATGGTCTAGTGGTTTTCCCCACTTTCTTCAATTTCAGTCTGAATTTGGCAATAAGGAGTTCATGATCTGAGCCACAGTCAGCTCCTGGTCTTGTTTTTGCTGACTGTATAGAGCTTCTCCATCTTTGGCTGCAAAGAATATAATCAATCTGATTTCGGTGTTGACCATCTGATGATGTCCATGTATAGAGTCTTCTCTTGTGTTGTTTGAATAGGGTGTTTGTTATGACCAGTGCATTCTCTTGGCAGAACTCTATTAGCTTTTGCCCTGCTTCATTCGGTATTCCAAGGCCAAATTTGCCTGTTATTCCAGGTGTTTCTTGACTTCCTATTTTTGCATTCCAGTCCCCTATAATGAAAAAGACATCTTTTTTGGGTGTTAGTTCTAAAAGGTCTTGTAGGTCTTCATAGAACCGTTCAGGTTCTTCAGCGTTACTGGTTGAGGCATAGCCTTGGATCACCATGATATTGAATGGTTTGCCTTGGAAACAAACAGAGATCATTCTGTCGTTTTTGAGATTGCATCCAAGTACTGCATTTTGGACTCTTTTGTTGACCATGATGGCTACTCCATTTCTTCTAAGGGATTCCTGCCCACAGTAGTAGATATAATGGTCATCTGAGTTAAATTCACTCATTCCAGTCCATTTTAGTTTGCTAATTCCTAGAATGTCGACGTTCACTCTTGCAATCTCCTGTTTGACCACTTCCAATTTGACTTGATTCATGGACCTAACATTCCAGGTTCCTATGCAATATTGCTCTTTACAGCATGGCACCTTGCTTCTATCACCAGTCACATCCACAACTGTGTATTGTTCTTACTTTGGTTCCATCCCTTCATTCTTTCTGGAGTTATTTCTCCACTGATCGATCTCCTGTAGCATATTGGGCACCTACCAACCTGGGGAGTTCCTCTTTCAGAATCCTATCATTTTGCCTTTTCATACTGTTCATGGGGTTCTCAAGGCAAGAATACTGAAGTGGTTTGCCATTCCCTTCTCCAGTGGACCACATTCTTTCAGACATCTCCACTGTGACCCGCCCATCTTGGGTGGCCCCACACAGCATGGCTTAGTTTCATTGAGTTAGACAAGGCTGTGGTCCATGTGATCAGATCGACTAGTTTTCTGTGATTGTTTTCAGTGTGTCTGCCCTCTGATGCCCCCTCACAACATCTACCATCTTACTTGGGTTTCTCTTACCTTAGACGTGGGGCATCTTTTCACGGCTGGTCCAGCAAAGCACAGCTGGTGCTCCTTACCAAACGCACACACGCACATATAATCAATTGGGTTTGAGTTGAGAATATGTACAAAGACCTTAAGTAGATAATGTTAAGAGTTGGAATTACTAGTAATTACTGACAGCGATATCTCTAACTTTCAGGAGATTTTACAATGTGTGTGTGCATATATATGTGTGTGTGTGTATATATATGTGTGTGTGTGTGTGTGTATATATATATATATAAAAAATCAGATTATGGTTTGGGAAGTGGTTTACAATATAAGTCATATGCTATTTAGAGTCTTTGTGCATAGTTTTCAACTCAAACATAATTGATAGAGTACATATCTGTATGTGTATGTGCATTGAGTGTTTATATGTGTCTAAGTGTATATATATATATATATATATATATACACACACACTTTTTAAGGTATTTTATATAGAAAATATATTATACTATATATACTATATACATCTCATCTTATTATAGAATGATTTATTATGAAACATGCAATCTAAAGTATCCCTTAAATCAACCTTCATCATAAGAGCACTTAAAAAAAATAGTACTGAGTATTTTAAAAGTTTGTTATTCTCATGCGTTTTCACTTTTTATTTCTCATCTTACTCTGAGTCTTCGATTGGAATCTTTTTTATCGGTTTGACTTTAACCTTTGGTTTTATGAAAGAATTATAGAATTTCAGAGCTGGAAGCCCTTGCTGAACATCAAAGGGCCGGAGCCGCTTATCTTTGAAGCAGTCAGATATTCTCTGACTTGGCCACAGGCTCTGTCCACCCATCCTGAGTTGTTTGGCCTGACAGGGAAGATTTTAATTCACTTTTATGCCCCACTGCCCTCAGAGAACTGTTACTTTCTCTATATTCTTCATTAAGAAAACAGACAGAAAAGGAAGGGGAATAGAATTCAGACTTCCACTATGCCAAGAATTCATATTACTCTTACCAACTTGTCTTTGCTTTGATGAATTTTACCAGGCTGTCCCTAGCAGCAGCTCAAAATTCCCACACAGCTTGGTTTTTGGAGCAGCAATACAGTGGAAGGGTGACCAAGGTGGTCTTAAATCTGCATGTACATGGAATGCACACAGTTTTTATTTACAGATATTATTTGTAAAAGTATTGTATTCAGTTCACTTCAGTCGCTCAGTCATGTCTGACTCTTTGCGACCCCATGAACTGCAGCACACCAGCCTTCCCTGTCCATTACCAACTCCCCGAGTTTACCCAAACTCATATCCATTGAGTTGGTGATGCCATCCAACTATCTCATCCTCTCTTGTCCCCTTCTCCTTCTGCCTTCAATCTTCAGTTTTCCCCAACATCAGGGTCTTTTCAAATGAGTCAGCTCTTCGCATCAGGTGGCCAAAATATATATACAAATATACAAAAAGGGTACATACAGTTTCTAAAAATGATGCTTTTCAGTTTTACATAAAGTTGAGGAAATATCCATTGTCTTTATAAATTAGTTTTTGGTGTTGTGATTTGGGTGTTCCTGGAGATTATCTAGGTGTGAGTACTAAAGCCCTCCACAACTATTTTTGGCACCATCACTAACAAAGCAATTTAATTAATTTATTTGAAAATAGTTTGTTTTAATGACCTACTTCTTTCAGTATCAACTATCAAGTCTTGAAAGCTAAGGGTAGTCAAGATTATTTTTTTCAGGAAATATTTGGTTAATAGGAAATTCATCCATTATCCCAATAATCCATAACCTGAGATCCAAGTTCAGATGGACAGACTTCATCTCATCCAAAAATACCTAAAATCTGAGCAAAATTCACATGGATATGCACTTTTCTGTAGAGAGGGTCTATAATTCCATAGAAGCATGCTAGATTATACTGGTTCATAGGATGTTTGTAAGGCTGAATATGAGAAAGAAAGAATGTTTTGAAATCTTAACATGATAGAAATGTATTTCTTCCTCACTTAAAATTCTAGGCTGATATGGTGACACTACATTCTGAAATGGTCAAAGATCCAGGATCCTTTCATCCTTTGTTCCACTATTCTATGATATTTATTTCCAGACAGATCATAAATAGATCAGAGTTTGAGCCAATAAAGAGAACTCTTCCCTTTAAAAGTAAGCCTGAAAATTGTTCCATGCTTTCAATAAATACCCTATTAATTAAAACTTAAAGTCCTCATTTTGGGTTGCATGTATCTAGGCAAATATTAAATGTTCTGTTACCTTAAAGGAGGAAGAGGGTGGATACTAGGTAGTATCAGTAGTCTCTGACATAAACATACACTGTTAGTGGTTAGAATGATACTTGGTACACACAAAAAAATGTGTAATAAATAAATACAGCTCTTTTAACCATGGATTCTTTTAAAGAGCTCTATCTTATCTAGGACGGAAAGAAAGTAGAAGCAGAAGAGTCAAGATAATATGATTTATAAATTATTCCACGTAGTATTGCCTTTTTCATCTTATAGATAATTTATTGAATTCCGCCTTAGTAAGAATGCTCTACTACAGTGAGATCCAAACTGTTTCTTCCACAGTGCTAGGGATGCATGAGAGGACTTGCTCGTTCACAGAATTCCAGAGTGATAACTTCAGTTTGTGATCATTGAAAAGCATTCTGTCAGGTGTGAGGCTTCAGCTGTAGATATTCTTTATCCTCTGCTACATGGGAATAGATATTCTAGACTTGCACTAAAGAAATAATGGCTCTACAGGATTATTTTATGCCAACCACATTGTTCTATTTGATGCAAGAGGCAGGGTTAATATTTTTTTTTTAATTTCTTCAGAACAAAGAAATACAACTTTGTATATCTCAAAGAAGAGATATGGCATATATATATCAATATTTCTAAACTATCTTAGAATATTATTATGTATTATTATTATCATCATCATTATTGATATTAAAATTATTTCTCCATGAGGAGCTTGATGATTATCTAATCAAGAAGATGGCACATCTTTGGAGATTCTCAATGTCATAAAATCTAAGTTCCATATCTAATCAGATCCATTACTTTATAAACTATAATACCATATGTTTGACATCAAATAGCATTACTATTCCCCTTATTTAGTATTTGTTGTTGTTGTCCAGTTGCTCAGTCGTGTCCGACTCTTGTGACCCCATGGACTGCAGCCCGCCTGGCTTCCCTGTCCATCAGCGTCTCTCAGAGATTGCTCAAAGCCATGTCCATTGAGTCAGTGATGCCATCCAACCATCTCATCCTCTGTTGTCCCCTTCTCCTCCTGCCTTCAGTCTTTCCCAGTATCATGGTCTTTTCTAATGAGTTGGCTCTTTGCATCAGGTGGCCAAAGTACTGGAGCTTCAGTTTCAGCATCAGTCCTTCCAATGAATGTTCAGGTTTGATTTCCTTTAGGGTTGACTGGTCTTGCTGTCCATGGGACATTCAAGAGTCTTCTCCAAAACCACACTTTGAAAGCATCAATTTTTTGGCATTCAGCCTTCTTTATGGTCCAACTCTCATATCCATACATGACTACTGAAAAAACCATAGCTTTGAATAGGTAGTCCTTTGTTGGCAAAGTAATGTCTCTGCTTTTTAATACACTGTCTAGGTTTATCCTAGCTTTTCTTCCAAGGAGCAATCATCTTTTAATTTCATGGCTGCAGTCACCATCTGCAGTGATTTTGGACCCCAAGAAAATAAAGTCTGTCACTGTTTCCATTGTTTCCCCATCTATTTACCATGAAGTGGTGGGACTGGATGCCATGATCTTAGTTTTTTGAATGTTGAGTTATTTAGTATACAGAGACTTAAATATGATTTATTATTCTCAATAATTATGAAAAACAATTCCCAATAACTATAATCATGAAACATGAATTTGATATTTGTTAGGGATTTTATCAAAAGCATTCAAGTGTTACACTGGGAATTAGAATAGGTGAGTTTTATTGCTCCTTTCAGCTCCAAAAGGTCATTATTTTTTTATCAATTATGAGACCTAGATTCTAATTCTAATTCCTCTCCTAACTGTGCAAATATAGGTAAGTCATCCAAATTTCCAATTCTATAAGGCCAAATGATCCACTTCAAAAAAAATCTAAATCTAAATCTAAAGATTTATAATCTAAATTTAGCCATTAAGTGTATTAATTTCAGAGAAAAATCTTTAAAAGAACATATTGATGGAAACTTTGTAATTTTTCTTGCAAATAAAGAAACATATTTTAAAATAAATTAATAAAATAGGTGGAAGAAAGATTTCTTAGGAAGCAATGGAAGCATTTATCTTTGAAAACATTTCATGACCAGATGAATCATAATGGCTAGGTTCAGGGGATAATATAACTGGCAAGCCTTGGCATATGTCCACCTTTGTGCTTGCAATAGGGTTGCTGGTCTATAATCAGAGAAGGAAGAGTATTGTAAGAGGCCTTCATATTCAGGTGGAATTTTCTCTATATACATGTTTACGTCCCAAAATTTCCTTTTTATAACACCAGTTATACTGGATTAAGCTTCAACCAAATGACCTAACTTCATCATCTCTGTAAAATCCTATCTCTAAATTATTGGGGGTGAGGTCTTTAACATAAGACTTTCTGAGGGTTATGGATCAACCCATAACTAGAATGGGTCCATATTTAAAACTTTATTTAAAGATACATAAAGATCACATCTCTTCAGTAATTCATTTTGCTTTTACCTTTCCAAGACCAGGAGCTGACTGTGGCTCAGACCATGCACTCCATATTGCCAAATTCAGACTTAAATTGAAGAAAGTAGGGAAAACCACTAGACCATTCAGGTATGACCTAAATCAAATCCCTTATGATTATACAGTGGAAGTGAGAAATAGATTTAAGGGCCTAGATCTGATAGATAGAGTGCCTGATGAACTATGGAATGAGGTTCGTGACATTGTACAGGAGACAGGGATCAAGACCATCCCCATGGAAAAGAAATGCAAAAAAGCAAAATGGCTGTCTGGGGAAGCCTTACAAATAGCTGTGAAAAGAAGAGAAGCAAAAAGCAAAGGAGAAAAGGAAAGATATAAACATC
>NW_011494817.1:2001778-2008104 GCF_000754665.1 Bison bison bison | reverse complement strand
TTTATACTTTATTGACTATGCCAAAGCCTTTGAGTGTGTGGATCACAATAAATTGTGGAAAATTCTGAAAGAGATGGGAATACCAGACCACGTGATCTGCCTCTTGAGAAACCTGTATGCAGGTCAGGAAGCAACAGTTAGAACTGGACATGGAACAACAGACTGGTTCCAAATAGGAAAAGGAGTGCATCAAGGCTGTATATTGTCACCCTGTTTATTTAACTTATATGCAGAGTACATCATGAGAAACGCTGGACTGGAAGAAACACAAGCTGGAATCAAGATTGCTGGGAGAAATATCAATAACCTCTGATATGCAGATGACACCACCCTTATGGCAGAAAGTGAAGAGGAACTCAAAAGCCAATTGATGAAAGTGAAAGTGGAGAGTGAAAAAGTAGGCTTAAAGCTGAACATTCAGGAAATGAAGATCATGGCATCTGGTCCCACCACTTCATGGGAAATAGATGGGGAAACAGTGGAAACAGTGTCAGACTTTATTTTTTTGGGCTCCAAAATCACTACAGATGGTGACTGCAGTCATGAAATTAAAAGACGCTTACTCCTTGGAAGGAAAGTTATGACCAACCTAGATAGCATATTCAAAAGCAGAGACATTACTTTGCCAACAAAGGTTCATCTAGTCAAGGCTATGGTTTTTCCTGTGGTCATGTATGGATGTGAGAGTTGGACTGTGAAGAAGGCTGAGTGCTGAAGAATTGATGCTTTTGAACTGTGGTGTTGGAGAAGACTCTTGAGAGTCCCTTGGACTGCAAGGAGATCCAACCAGTCCATTCTGAAGGAGATCAGCCCTGGGATTTCTTTGGAAGGAATGATGCTAAAGCTGAAACTCCAGTACCTTGGCCACTTCATGCGAAGAGTTGACTCATTGGAAAAGACTCTGATGCTGGGAGGGATTGAGGGCAGGAGGAGAAGGGGATGACAGAGGATGAGATGGCTGGATGGCATCACTGACTTGATGGACATGAGTCTGTGTGAACTCCCGGAGTCGATGAGGGACAGGGAGGCCTGGCGTGCTGCGATTAATGGGGTCGCAAAGAGTTGGACATGACTGAGCGACTGATCTGATCTGATGTTAGTAGAAAATGTATGATCTCTTTTAGTGTAGCTTCCTCCCTTGAATTACATTGTTTAATAATCCCGTAATTTATTCAGTCCTGGGAGCCAGTCTGCTGGAAAATATTCAATGCAAGAAACTTAAACGTTTTGATCAGTGTAGCAGTGTTTCCCCCCACCCCCCCGCTGCCTTTGTTCTTTCACTGACACCTGATGTCACTATTTTAGGGAGACCCCAGATAGTAAGGATGTTCTCAGTTACCCACTACTCCAGTGGCTCCCTCACTGGTCAGGCAGGAGTTTCTAAAGCTATGAGATGGGAAAGAAATGGTTTCTACAAAGTATTATGCTTGGCAGTTGTGGCCATATGGACAGCTGGGGCTGTCAGGCTGACTGTGCTTGAATAACCCAGCAGGATGTAGATCCCTTCACAGTCTGTTGTGACTTAGTTGGAGAACTGCCAGAATCAGTCTGCCTTGTGGCCTCCAGAATTACCGGTTTTTATTTGACCTGGTATGCTGAGTGACTATTCCCAGAGTACTCCCTCTGGACCAAAGTATTTGGGATGTCAGGGGTGGGAGTGGAAGGTTTTCAGCCTTATCCATACATTTTTTTCTTTGTGACATCCTTTTTCTTCATAAACACTCAGTCTTGGAAGTGAGCCTGAATCACTTGCCTGGACAATTCCGAGTGAGTAGCCCTTGGATGACCTTGATTTCTTTTCAGCCAGCATTCCCAACCTGGTTGATTTCAAGCCATGAGACCAGAAAAATTTTAATAAAACTGAGCCTAAGGAAGGAGAGGGATTGAGTATAAACTCTAGCTTATGTTTTTCTCTCTGAGGCTCCTTGCCTCTATAAAGATATTTTTTGACCCATTTATCAGTGATATGAAATAGATGTTATCAGTTAAACCACAACTTATCAGTAATGGCTTAGTCCACCTTTTTTAGCTAGAGTGATTTTCCCTTTTGTGATCTTAGCTAGAAGAGAAAATTTAAGCAATTATTCCTATAGCAACAATGACATCAGAAAGGCCCACTCTGTCAAAATAAATGTTTTTAAGTTAAAAATAGTAATTCTTATACAAATGTATATCAAACACATTTCAAAAATTTAATACTTTGAGGGAGTCAATAGAGTGGTAATTCTGGTTCAAAATACATTTGTTCTTTGCATCTTGTAGACACAAAGAATAGATTAGTTGTTGCCAGAGGTAAAGGGTGCAGGGTGGTTGAAATGGATGAGGGGGATCAAAAGGAACAAACTTCCAGTTGTAGAAAACTAAGTCATAACGATAAAACCTGTAGCAAGGCAGCTATAGTTAATAATACTCTACTGCATATTTGTATGTTGCTAAGAGAATAGTTCTTAAAAGTTCTCATCACAAGAAAAGAATTGTAACTATGTATGGTGATGGGTACATTGTTGTAGTGATCATTTCACAATGTATACAAATATTGAATCATTATGTTGTACATATAAAACTAATATTTATATGCTATATGTCAATTATACCTCAATAAAAAAGATTCATACAATGGATTCCCTTAGGGCAATGAGGGAAAACATAACTTGGATGAATTTCACAAATTTAATGTTGAATTGAAGCAGTCAGATAGGAAAGAGCACATCCTTTATGACTATATATATATATAATAATGATATATGATATATGTGATATAGAGAAGCTTGGCATACATATAACTTGTACTTTATATGTGTACATATGTATTCATTTTATGTATAATGCAAAAATAATCATGATTAGAAGTCAAGTGGTGGCAATCATTTTGTGTGTAAACTGAGTTTGTAGGGGCTTCTCTGATGATTACCACAGTCTGCATCCTGATTTGAGTGCTGGTTACATTGGGCGAGTTCAATTTTTGAAAATTCATTGAACTGACACTTATTCTTAATATCCCTACCCCCAAAAAACAAAGAAAATTTGTGGAACACATTTATTTATTAAGCTATCAGATAAATGTGTAAATGCATTTGCTAAGTTAGATTTAAAAAAAACTGATATCCTACATGTAAATAATACTATAATGTTTGGGGTTATCTTTTCTATTGGGCAAGAGTTATTTTATATTTACACGGACTAAAATATTTTCAATTAGGAAATTTCTGAAGGTTTAAAAAGTTTGCAGCTCTATTGTACAGTATTTTACAGAATCTATGAACAGATCCCTGTGTGCTTCGTTGCCCAGTCGTGTCCAACTCTTTGAGACCCTTTGTACTATAGCCCTCCAGGCTCCTCTGTCCATGGGATTTCCCAGGCAACATACTTGCCTGGGAAAGTAGAATACTTGCCAAGGAAATGGAGTGGATTGTCATTTCCTTCTCCAGAAAAGTGCCCTGCTGCTGCTGCTGCTGCTGCTAAATCGCTTCAGTCATGTCCGACTCTTAGCAACCCCATGGACTGCAGCCTACCAGGCTCCTCCGTCTATGGGATTTTCCAGGCAAGAGTACTGGAGTGGGGTGCCATTGCCTTCTCCAAAAAGTGCCCTAATCAATAGTAAATAGTAAGTCAAATATACATTCACCTAGGAAATAAGTTAATCATGGGTTGTGTGTTTAATTTAGCAAACTTATTTCTGCATTCTTTTCCTTACTGATTATACATCTTTACTTCTCAAATACTCTTTGAATTCTTGGCTGGATCTGTTAGACAATGTGACATTTAAAAATACGAAATAATCTTTTTGTGCTATTTCCATATTTTGAATAATTTTATCTTAATTACTCTAAAGTTACATTCTGCATAAATAATAGCTTTGGGAAGGAAATCGATCTTTAAAATGGCAAATTCTCTCCCTTAAATATAATTTTAAAAATTTTATATTATCAGTCACCCAGATACATGTTAATTGTTATTAATAAAATAAATCAAGGCCTTAAATTTTCTCAGTATCTACTTATATTATCACTTCTCTTTCAACAAGTTAATGAACAACAAAAAATTAACAGGTTCCTCGAAAACGTTTGTTGGACATAAAAAATATGCCTGTTTATCATGAGAGGAGATTAATCCTCAAAACAGTTTGGCAAGGTTGGTATTAATTTGTCACTAATTCATCAAAATATGTAAGTAATTGGTCCAAGATCACTTGACTTATAAGTAGTGGATTGAGATCATAAGCCCTCAATCTTTTTCCAATATCATCTCAGAGATGACTTCTCAACAATTTGCAAGGGGCTTGTTGGAAGAGTGAAATTTAATGAGGTGATTATCAAGAGTTTAGCCTAAATCTCTAATAGGATAAAAGCAATTTTGTTTGAAATGGCTAAATGAGCATTAAAGAATGTCAACTATTCTAATTCCACATAATGAAAAACCAATGTCTACTTTTTTTCTGTCTCACACTGGATGTCAGATATGATAAATGTGGAAAGGGCAGAAGGTGATGTCATTAGGGTTAGAATTACACTGATTGCTACTGGCTTGAATTGATGATTGTTAAAAACCCAGGGAGAGACTATTAGCAAAAGGAATACAACATGAACATATAGACTGAGTCTGGAGTTCTAGATTTTAATTGTACCCTACCAGCAAATTTCTATAGCCTGACGAGCCAGATGGTCCTCTCTGAGCTTCAGTTCCTTACTGTAAATTAAAATAGTTGAGCTAGATGGCCTCCACGGTCCATTTTAGCTTGAACCCAGTAAGGAGTCAGTAATAGAAGACTGAACTGAACTGAACTGAAGACAGTATTTACACAGAAGCATCATTTTCTTGCTTAAAAACTTTCAATGACTCCCCATTACAATATAGCATTGTAGTTTAAAAATTAATTTCTCTCTATCCCTATTTTCTTATTTGGGTTGTTGTAAGGATTTAAGTAAGATTCAATTCAGGTCAGTTCAGTCGTGTCCAACTCTTTGTGACCCCATGGACTGCAGCATGCCAGGCTTCCCTGTCTGTCACCAACTCCCAGAGTTTGCTCAAACTCACGTCTATTGAGTCGGTGATACCATTCAACCATCTCATCCGCTGTCATCCTCTTCTTCTGCCTTCACTCTTTCCCAGCATCAGGGTCTTTTCCAGTGGGTCAGTTCTTTGCATCAGGCGGCCATAGTATAGGAGCTTCAGCTTCAGCATCAGTCCTTCCAATCAATATTGAGGGTTGATTTCCTTTAGGATTGATTGGTTTGATCTCCTTGCTGTCTGAGGGACTCTCAAGAGTCTTCTCCAACACCACAGTTCAAAAGCATCAATTCTTCGGCACTCAGCTTTCTTTATGGCCCAATTCTCACATCTATACATGACTACTGGAAAAAAACATAGCTCTGACTATACAGACCTTTGTTGGCAAAGTAATGTCTCTGCTTTTTAATATGCTATGTCAGTTTGTCATAGCCTTTCTTCCAAGGAGCAAGTGTCTTTTAATCTCATGGCTGCAGTTCCCATCTGCAGTGATTTTGGATCCCAAGAAAATAAAATCTGTCACTGTTTCCATTGTTTCCCCAACTATTTGCCATGAAGGATGGGGCTGGATGCCATGATCATAGTTTTTTGAATGTTGAGTTTGAAGTCATCTGCATATCTGAAGTTATTGATGTTTCTCCTGGAAATCTTGATTCCAGCTTGTGTTTCATCCAACCCAGTATTTTGCATGATGTACTCTGCATATGAGTTAAATAAGCAAGGTGACAATATACAGCCTTGACATACTCCTTTCCCAATTTGGAAACAGTCCATTGTTTCATGTCTGGTTCTAACTTGCTTCTTTACTTGCATACAGGTTTCTCAGGAGGCAGGTAAGGTAAGGTGGTCTAGTATTCCGTCTCTTTCAGAATTTTCCACAATTTGTTGTGATCCACACAGTCACAGGCTTTAGCATAGTCAATTAAGTATGTTAAAAATACCACAGTGTTCATAAAATGGTAAACATTCAATAAATACTGGCTATTACTATTGACCATGGGCTGAATTAATTTTTCACCTGACTCACCTAACAGCCTTTAGTCTGCATTTTATCCACCTCACTACCATTGTCTCTCACCATTCTCTGCCTTACTCGTCCTGCTGAACGAAACAAGAGTCTGTTTTTCAAGGATCATTTGCAGGGTAAGGGTTCTAAATTAGTCATTTTTGTCCCTCAACACTTTATTCACTCTATTTCCTTCTTGCTTGCCTAGTTTCTGAGAAGTTGGATGTAATTGTCTTTTTTTCTGGCTTCTTTAGGGACTTCTTTTCATCTGTGATTTTTCTGCAATTTAAATATGACATGTAGAGATGAATTT
>NW_011494817.1:1994243-2001678 GCF_000754665.1 Bison bison bison | reverse complement strand
AGAGATGAATTTTTTTTTTTTTTTTTGGCATTTATCCTACTTGATGTTCTCTGAGTTCCTGGATCTGTGATTTGATGTCTGACATTAGACTGGGGAAATTCTCAGTCATTATTGCCTCAAATATTTTTAATATTCCTTTTCAGCTTTCTTCTTTTTCTGATATTCCCCATTACAAGTATGTTGCACCTTTATTTATTTGGCTGAGCTGGATCTTAACAGGGACCTGGGATATAGTTCCCTGACCTGGGGTTGAACCTGGGTCCCCTTCATTGGGAGCATAGAGTCTTAGCCACTGGATCATCAGGGAAGTCCCTATTGCATCTTTTATAATTGTCCCAAATTTCTGGTTATTCTGGGTTTGTTTCTTTTTAAGTCTTCTTTTCTCTTTGCTTTTCAGTCTGGGTGATTTCTGTTTCGATGTCCTCAGGCTCAGAGATTCTTTCTTGAGGGGTCCACTGTGTTAGTAAGCCCATTGAAGACATTCTTTAGTTTGTTTCCATCTCTAACATGTCTTTTTTATTTTTACTTCAAATTTCCATCTCTCTGCTTACATTACCCCATCTACTCTTTTCTTTTAAATTTGTTTTTAATTGGAGGATCACTGCTTCACAGTGTCCTGTTGGTCTCTGCCTTACAACAGCATGAATCAGCCCTAAGGACACATGTGTTCTCTCCCTCTGAAACCTCCCTCCCACTTCCCACCCCACCCCACCCCTCTAGGTTATCATAGAGGACCAGGTTGAGCTCCCTGTGAAATATAGCAATTTCCCATTAGCTATCTATTTTACAAACCCTATCTCTTCTTGTATACTGTCTACTTTATTGGAGTTCTTATATTAATCATAGTTGTTTTGATCATTCTAACATACCAGTGGTATCAGAATCTGGTTGTGTTGCTTACTTGGTCTCTTAAAATTAAAACTGTATTTTCCACCCTTTTGTATGTTTTATATTTTTTTCTGGGTACCTGGACACAATGTGTTGGGTTAGAGAACTTCTTTAAATAGGCCTGTAGTCATGTGGTGATATACAGAATGGACATGAATTTGAGCAAACTCTGGTAGATAGTGAAGGACAGCGGAGCTTGGCGTGCTTCAGTCCATGGGGTCACAAAGAATCGGACATGACTTAGTGACCGAACAACAGCCACAACGTGGTGACGGGGTGTCAGGGGATGGGAAGCATTCTAGGGTCCTGTGACCAGATCTTGATCTTTTAATGAGTCTGGGCCTCTGGAGTGTTGATTTCACAAACGCTTCTGAGTTCTCCCTGCCCTCAGGTGGGAAAAGAACAAGCATTTTTCCTGACATTGAATTAATGTGTGTGTTCTTAGACACTGAATAGCAAAATAAAAAATACTTAACACCTTATCTAAACAACCTCTATGTCTTCCATGGCGCTTATGAGGCCAACCAAGAATGCAGAAGGGAATGTACTAGATTTTCTCTGTTGCTTAACGTCTTGGTAAACTGGCTACTCCCTTTTTGCTTGCTAACAACTGAAGAAGCAGTTGCATCACCTATCCAAGAATAAGTGAAAAAAGTCATTTTGAGTTATGTGTCCAGACTTTCAGACCCTTTCCATTTGTACAACTCAGAAGATTGATGAGGTCACCACTCCAAATTTCATTTCAGAATCAAACCACTAGCCCTGAATTTCATGTGCTAGAAATCCTTGGTGGATAAAGGATGAACCACCGAGAGCTACGCAATGATGCTGAGAAGAGAGCAGTATCCAGGAGACACTTAAATAATAACAGGACCACCTCACCTGAGAAAAGAACTTCTTCTGCATCAAGTGGTTTTACTGTAAAGTAGTGAAATTATTGGATCGCTTTTTTTTTTAGTATTTCTGTGACTCACTTGGAAAAGAAAGGGAAGGGAACAAGTAAAATGTTAAATTTTGGATTTAATTTTATAGCAGTAAACTCGGTAAAGACATTTTCATAGGTCAGGGGAAAAAAAGATCAATTTTTTCATATATGAGGCATAAAATCATGTGTTAATGTAAACTGACAGAATGTATGGTATTGGAACAAGAATAGAGAGGACTGTGAAATATAACAAAAGGAAAAGTAGATCCTGAAAAATGTGGAATGATAAAAGTGGCATCTCAAATCTGTCACAGATAAGCTTTTTAATAAATGTTGGAGCAACTGGTGAACCATTTGAAAAAAAAAATTATAAACTTTGACCAATCCTTTACCCTACACACAAAAATGTCTAAATGAGTAAAGCAGTATTATAGCAAAATCAAACCAAACTAGTACTAGAAGAATAAATCTTTTTACCACTTGTAAAAATTAACTCAAAATGGATTACGGACCTGAAATTTAAGAGCTAAAAACTAATATCTAGAAGAAAACATAGAAGGTCTTGAATTCAGATATTTTAATAGTACAAAAGGAAATGAGATATCAAAGGATGAATTCAACTTTATCAAAATTTAGACGTTTTACTCTTTAGAAGACTCATTAACCAATGAAAAAAAATTAAGCTATGGCTGGGGGAAAACATTTGCAAAACATTGACAAAAGAAATATATATCTAGAATATATAAAGAACATTTCAACTCAGTAATAAATCAATTTAAAAATAGGCAAAAGATTTTAATAGACACTTCATAAAAGATGGAAAATAGAAAAATGGTCCTGATGAACCTCTTGGCAGGGCAGCAGTGGGGACGCAGACATAGAGAGCAGACTTTTGGACACAGTGGCGGAAGGAGAGGGTGGGACAAACTGAGAGCATAGCATGGAAACGTATAAATTACCGTATGTAAAACAGATAGCAAGTGGGAATTTGCTGTGTGACACAGGGAGCCCAACCTAGTGCCCTGTGACCACCTAGAGGGGTGCGGGGGCGATGAGCGGGGAGGCTCGGGAAGGAGGGGACATGTGTAAACTTGTGGCTGAACCGTGTTGATATATGGCAGAGAGCAGCACAATATTATAAAGCAATTACCTTCCGATAAAAAAAATCCAAAACAAGATCCTTAATATCAGGCGTAAGGAAAATGCAAATTTAAACCACAATGAGTCAACACTACAAAGCTGCTGTAATGCTTACAACTTTAAAGATGAACTAGCCAAGTGTAGGTGAGCAACCGGAACTCTAAGACACCACTGACAGAATGTAAAATGGTACAATCAATTATTTTCTATTTCCTTTCCTCTGTTTATCTTGGATTTGATTTGCTCAACCTTTCCAAGTGTCTTAAAGTGAAAGTTGAAGTCATTATCTGAGACCTTCCTTCTTATCTAATATAGGCTTTTATGCTCTAATTTTACTCTGATTATTGCATTAGGTGCATCCACAAATTTTAATATGCCACGTTTTCACTTCCATTCAGTTTAAAATGTTTTCTATTTTGATGTCTTCTTTGAACCATTTTCAAGTATGACATTTAGTTTCCAAATATTTGGTGATTTTCTGGATATCTTTCCACTATTGATTTTTATTGAAATTTAATTCTGATCAAACATTTTTATAAGACTTGTTTTATGAACCAGAAGATAGTCTATCTTGGTAATATTTCATGTGCACTTGTAAAATATGTGTATTCTGATATTTTTGGATGGGATGTTACATAAATGTCAAACAGGTCATGTTAGTTGATAATGAAGTGAAAATCTCCTATCTCTACTGACTTTCTGTCTCCTTGTTCTCTAAAATATTGAGACATCCTCAACTATATTTGTGGACTTCTTTGTTTGTATAAGTCTATGCTTCGTGTGTTTTGAAGTTTCATTATTAAGTGCAGAAGCATTTAAAACTGTTATGTCTTCTTGATGATTTAACACCTTTATCATTATAAAATGACTATTTTATTCAAGGTTATAATCTTTACCCTTAAATATACATTTTCTGATATTAAATTTGCCATTCTACCTTCCTTTTGATCACGTTAACCTGACATGTCTTTTTTCATCCTTTCATCTGATGTATATTCTTACTGTTAAAGTGAATTTCTTTTAGTCAACATATAGCTGGATCTTTTTATAAAATTCAATATACCTTTTATACTTTTTGATTGCTTGTTTACATAATATACATTCAACATAATTATTGATATGGTTTGGGTTAAATCTTCCGTCTTGTTTTTTATTTCAATTGATCCTCTTTGTGGTTATCACAATTTCCCTTAATTTCTTTATTTTGGATTAACTGAATATTTTTAGTCATTACTCCATTTTATCTTCTTTGCTAACTTACTAGTTTTACCTATTTATTTGAATATTCAGTGGTTCTTTTAGTGTTCATATTATGCATCTTTATATTCCTTGAACTACTTTAGTCCTGTAAGTATATAAATTGAGAGGGCCAAAGCATTTGGCCTCTCCTTTTGGTTAAATTTTGGATTGTTTCTTTTCTATGCCTTAAGTCACTAATATTCTGCCCCACCCCAAGTGTGTGCTCTTCTCTTAACCAAATATAATGTAATATAGTTTTCGCTTCAGACAATACATATTTTTTATCTCTAGAAATTCAGTTTTGCATATTTCTGTTTTTAATCTCTCTCCTTAACATGGTCATGGTTTCGCCTACTTTCTTGAACATATGAGATATACTCTGTTATGTCCTTATGTACTTATGCTGTTATCTGCGCCTTTTTCATTTACATTACTCAGTTTTCCTTCTTATTAGAGGTTATATTTTCCTGCTTCTTGTATATTTGCTAAATTTTTTATTAAATGGCAGATATGGTGGATTTTACCTTGTTGAGTACTGGATAATAGATTCTTTAAATATTTCTGAGTTTTTATCTGTGGTGCAGTTTATTTTCTTAAGATTAGTTTCAACCTCTGAGGCTTGCTTTTTAGCTTTGTGAAGTTGGTCTAGAGCAAGGTCAAGTTTTTCCATAATATTCAGGTAACATTAATTACCTGAGTCCTCGACCTGATGCGTCATAACACATAATGTTTTCCACTCTGGCTAGTGGGAAGGAAAACTGTTTCTAGCCAGAGTCTTCCATGTGCCCCTGTTTGGCAGTCCTTGCCCTGGCTGTGAGTAATATCTCACACTCATGCACAGTTCTGCACTCAGCCAAAGATTCGGAGGAAGCCCTCTGCAAAGGGTTTTTTTGGCTCTCTATGTAGTTTCTTCCACTCCTGGCAGCTTTCCTTGTTCTGGTACCTGCCTCCAAAATTGCAGCTGCAAGTATAAAATGATGGGTATTATCCTTATCTGACTGGGTTTTTGTGATGATTGAATTAGATTGACCATGATATAAATAAGGTATAATGTCCCTACCCATCAAGGGGTTACCAAATGTTACTTCCTGTTCTCTATTCTTTCTCCTTACTCAAGAATAAATGAGGCTAGTTTGAGTTTCCACTTTAGTCAATGGGGTAACAGTATTTTTAGAAGGAAGGACTAGAAGACAATTCACCTGCTTACAAGCGTTTTCTTAAAAGTATAGCAGTAAGACATACTTTCCACTGTGCTTTGCTGGATTAGACTCACAGCTTCCACCCTTCTCCCCACGCTGCACAGAGATTAAACAGAATGAAAGTGGCTAATTGCTTATCTATGCTCTATACATCACAAGTAAATGGGCTGCCTTCACATAGAAAGCTTTGAAAATAGCCTGTGACTAGTGTATGTATGTATGTGTGCTCAGTCATGTCTGACTCTCTGGGACACCGTGGACTATAGCCCGCCAGGCTCCTCTGTCCATGGGACTTCCCAGGCAAGAATACTAGAGCAGGTTGCCTTTTCCTACTCAAAGGGATCTTCCCAACCCAGGGATGGAACTCGTGTCTACTGCATCTCCTGCACTGGCAGGCAAATTCTTTACCACTGAGCCACCTGGGAAGACAAGACTATGTAGTAGCCAGTCTCTAAGATGGACCCCAAGGATCCTCCCTCCTGATACTGAAAACCTTGCTTACCTGCCTCCAACAATGTATCAGGTATAGTCTGCATGCCAAATAGAATACAACAGAAATAAAGAAGTGACAGCTTCTGACTGAAGAGCATAGATCAAAAAAGCCACTGAAGTTTCCTGCTTTCTTGCTCACTCTCTCTTTCTCAAATTATTCACACTGGGGAAAAGTCAGCTACAGTTGTTTGAGAAGTCACATGGAGAGGTCCCTGTCACAGGGAACTGAGTTCTCCTGCCAATAGCTATACGAGTGACTTGGAAGTGAAGCCTTCTGCCCCAGTCAGGTTTCCAGATGACTGCAACTTCAGCAAAAACTTGATTGAAACTTCACAAGTGCTCCTAAACTAGAACCCAGGTAGCCTGCTCCTGGAGTCCTAGTCTTCAGAAACTGTGCTAGATATTTAATGTTTAATGTTTTAAATTGCCAAGTTTTGGAGTAATTTTTTATACAGACTGGATAACTAATATTGATGTTGGTATTTGGATGTGGGAGTGGTCTAACAAATATCTAAAAAATTGGTAGTGGCTTTGGAACCAGGAAGTGTTAGAAGCTGGAATGATATGAAGAGTTTTAGTGAGGAAACTGTCGGCCAGACATCATGGATTTTGAGAAGGCTTCCTGTGATGGGATAAAGGGGCATGAGGATAATACTGGAAAACAGGAAGGAAGATCCTAGTTATGTGGTAGCTAAAAGTTTAGCAAAATTTTCATCTACAATAATGTCCTGAATATTCATTGAAAGGACTGATGATGAAGCTGAAACTCCAATACTTTGGCCACCTGATGCGAAGAACTGGTGCATTGGAAAAGACCCTGATGCTGGGAAAGATTGAAGGCAGGAGGAGAAGGGGACAACAGAGGATGAGATGGTAGGATGGCATCACCGACTCAGTGGACATGGGTTTGAGTAAGTTCCAGGAGTTGGTGATAGGGAAGCCTGGCGTGCTGCACTTCATGGGGTCACAAAGAGTTGGACACGACTGAGTGACTGAACTGAACCGAACTGAATGTGAAAAGTAGGAAACACCCTTAATGAACTAAATGACCGAGTAGGGAGATTCTTGGACACGATGTTTTTCTCCTTGTTGCTTCTAGTAAATGAAAAAGAAAAGTGGTAAACAAAAGCAAAAACTGTTATATGTGAAAAGACTAGGATGTGATTGCTTTAAAATTACTAAGCCTCTGAAGATAGCAAAGGATGTTAAAATTAAGTAGTTATTTATTAATTAAAAAATTAAACATTCCTTGGGATTTCCCTCGGGGTCCATTGCTTAGGACTTCGCCTTCCAATGCAGAGGGTACAGGTTCCATCCTTGGTCAGGGAACTGAGATCCCACATGCCTGAAAGCCAAAAAACAAAAACGAAAAAACAGAAACAAATTCAATAAAGACTTTTAAAATGGTTCACATAAAAAAAATCTTTAAAAAAATATTAAGCAATCCAGGCTACTTCCAGGAAAACTAAAGATGTAACAAATACTGTAACAGAAAAATATTTTGGTAAGATTCAGATAGATTGAAGGTGATGTCTCCAGGTATGTCTGGAGG
>NW_011494817.1:1993229-1994143 GCF_000754665.1 Bison bison bison | reverse complement strand
GTCAAATTTTTGTATTTCTTTTTTTGTATTTCTTCTGTGATTTGTTGGTTATTCAGCAGCGTGTTGCTCAACCTCCATATGTTGGAATTTTTAATAGTTTTTCTCCTGTAATTGAGATCTAATCTTACTGCATTGTGGTCAGAAAAGATGCTTGGAATGATTTCAATTTTTTTGAATTTACCAAGGCTAGCTTTATGGCCCAGGATGTGATCTATCCTGGAGAAGGTTCCATGTGCGCTTGAGAAAAAGGTGAAATTCATTGTTTTGGGATGAAATGTCCTATAGATATCAATTAGGTCTAACTGGTCTATTGTATTGTTTAAAGTTTGTGTTTCCATGTTAATTTTCTGTTTAGTTGGTCTATCCATAGATGTGAGTAGGTATTAAAGTCTCCCACTATTACTGTGTTATTGTTAATTTCTCCTTTCATACTTGTTAGCATTTGTCTTACATATTGCAGTGCTCCCGTGTTGGGTGCATATATATTTATAATTGTTATATCTTCTTCTTGGATTGATCCTTTGATCATTATGTAGTGACCTTCTTTGTCTCTTTTCACAGCCTTTGTTTTAAAGTCTATTTTATCTGATATGAGTATTGCTACTCCTGCTTTCTTTTGGTCCCTATTTGCATGGAAAATCTTTTTCCAGCCCTTCACTTTCAGTCTGTATGTGTCCCCTGTTTTGAGGTGGGTCTCCTGTAGACAACATATGTAGGGGTCTTGTTTTTGTATCTATTCAGCCAGTCTTTGTCTTTTGGTTGGGGCATTCAACCCATTTACTTTTAAGGTAATTATTGATTAGTATGATCCCGTTGCCATTTACATTATTGTTTGGGGTTCGAATTTATACACCATTTTTGTGTTTCCTGTCTAGAGAAAGGGTTATTACAAAGGCATTTGTTACAGTAGATTT
>NW_011494817.1:1954960-1993129 GCF_000754665.1 Bison bison bison | reverse complement strand
TTTTGGTAAGATTCAGATAGATTGAAGGTGATGTCTCCAGGTATGTCTGGAGGCAGAAGACCCTCCAGAGACATAGGGTTTCTGGGATAATTAAGGGTGCTGTACATTAGCATCACCCAGCATTGGACAGAGACCCACAGAAGAGAAAGGGTTATTACAAAGGCATTTGTTACAGTAGATTTTGTCTAATGAACTCCAAGAAGATTCACAGGGGACCCAAAAATTTTTTAAGAGGATTATATCAGTAGAAACAATGTCAGCTTGGAGCAAAAGGGACAGAAAGAGGGCAAAGTGAAACACCTTCATACTCTAAGACTCCACTAGGAGGAAATAGGCTGATAAGACAGCTTACCTGTTAATACGCACTGTTTCTCATGAAAAAGGAAGAGTGGCTTGGTGTAACCAAGAGCCTGGAAGGCAAACTCAAAAGCCATGGAACATAACTCCTGAAGAGGAGTAGGACTGACTGATTTATAACAACAACAACAAAAACTTTCAACATTTTCTCAGCAGGATCTGAGAGCTTCCCGGAACCATGACTCCTGTGTGCCACTCATGTCTCCCTTTTTGAAAAAGGATGTGAGTAGTATATGTAGACATTCTTGTATGTTTATGTTGGATGTATGAGGGCAGATAACTAGTTTCATTAGTTTATGACTTCAAATGGAGAGGAACTAAACTTCAGGATTTCAACACAAAATTATATCCGAGGATCCTTATTGACAGCTGGACTTTAGTTAGATGACCAGATTATGTACGTCAAGCAGACACTATAATGGAATGAAGCTTTGAGGGGCCTTGAATGTGTTTGTGCGTTTTGATATAGGAGTGATATGAATCCCTGGATCCAGACAGAAACATATTAATAACATAGTCTTTACTGATCCCCACCTCCTAGTACTCATGTCCTTGCATATTCCTTACCTGCTTTATATTGTAGATACTCTGTGTGTACAGTGGAATACAACAGAAGAGGCACTGTGAAACTTTGGACACTGTAGGTCAGAAAAATTGAATATATGTTCTCTCTCTTCCTTCCTCTCTCACTCTTTCTCTTTTTCCACTACAGGAAACCACCTACGATGTTACGAGCAATGCTATGGAATCAATATTTGGATGAGATTCTCTAGTCCATGCCAAGCCTCTACATGATTGCAGTCCTACCTGATAGCTTGACTGAAATCTCATGACACACCACGGATCAAAAATATTCACTTAACCTGTTCCAGGATCTGTGCTCCTCAGAAACTGCAGGTGAAAAAATGTTGATTTAGGTGGATAACTTGGGAGTACTTTATTAGACAAAGATAAATAATTAATACACCACTTATGCAAAGCAATGATGTGCAGGACAGCTGGTCTAAGCATCAAGCTGTCTTATTATTTCACCAGCTGAAAAATAAAGCAGAAGATGGTGGGTTCCATTATAACCACTGAGCAACAGTAGCATCGAAACATGGCTTTTCTGTATGGTTTGTACTCAGTTATTCCTGATAAAACCTTAACAGAGTAAGTGAGATGTGCTGCGATTTATTGCCCACTTGGTAAGTCAACTGTTTCCATCACTCTTGTGTTACAGCCCATACTTCACCCACATAGAATGACTTGTATTTCCCCAGTGTGTCATATTTTTTATATGCTTCCATCGGATTTTCCCTTTGTCCTGTTGTCATCTTGTCCAGCTAACAAACTCCTTCTCATCCTTCCTCAAATATGTCCTCTTCTCTAATGCCTTCCATAATGCTTTCAAGAAAATTGGCTCATTCTTTTGCCTGCTAATGCACCTTGAATATAATTCTTCCTGATGTCTATAATACTACAATATCTCTTTATTCCCAGTGCTTCCTAGACTGCCATACATGGAATAGGTGTTATTAATAAATATTCTCTGGCTTAAGGAAAGAATGAAAAGATGAGAAAGCCCTCTCAGGAGACCTGTTGAATAGGAAATACAAAATAAAAAATAAATTTAAGTTCTAGAATAAAGAGATGCAATATGCAATTAAGAAGTGACAATTTTATTATAGCGTTCCTAAATGTATCGTTACTTTAAAATAGAAATATCTAACATATCACCAAGACAGATCCCTTGATTTAATATAGAAGCAAATTTTAATTTTTGTAGGAAAAAAAGCTGTGTTTTCTACTCGAGATGAATGACTGGACTAGTTGAATCTGATAGTTGTAAAACTCTGTGTGTGCGCACACACTCAGTCATGTCCGACTCTTTGCAACCCCATGGACTATAGCCTATCAAGGTCCTCTGTTCATGGAATTTTCCAGGTGCAAGTACTGGAATGGGTTGCTATTTCCTTCTCCAAGGAGATCTTCCCAACCCAGGGATCAAACCTGAGTCTCTTGTGTCTGCTTCATTGGCAGGCAGATTCTTTACCAATGCACCCCCTGGGAAGCACATAAAACAGCTATATCCCACTTATATTCCCAGAGATCATAAATTATGTTTCCAGACTGGCACATCTAGCAATGGTAAAAGAGATGCCAAACAACTGGACTCGGCCAAACTGAACTGCAGATTCCAGGACCCTTTATAAAACAGCAGGGTCAGTGAGAGTTTCCGTTGACTTAGGGACATGTTTCTAAACACCTAGCACATGCTTGAGCTTAAGAGTGGGCACGGACCCTGCCCATGAACTTCCTACAACAGAATACAAAAAGTAAGGAAACTTGGCAAGTGACTCATAGAATGATGGGTAAGACACCATAAGAGATGTAACACACAGAAATTGAAAAGAGGCAACTAGGAATGTTGAAAGAATGGTAGCTCTTAAAGGGCATGATGGAGAATGTGGGTCTGAAAGAGGTTTTGAAGTACAGTTACACACCAGTGTATTCTATTACTCATTCAATGATTCTAAGAAACAGTACAACAAAGGATTGAGAGTATCACAGTGAGAGCCAGAGAGAACAGATCTGAAATTGTGCTTTTCCTTCTTGCTAATTATATGACCTTGAATATATGAACTTACCTTTCTGGGTCTCAACTTTATTGCATGTAAAATGAGGTCAAATAAAACTGTACGTAGAATAGTCAGAAAGATTATGTAAGGGAATCTATAGAAAAAAATATTATACAACCTAGCATATGTGCAGTTACAAACGCACTGAAATAATTATTACTGCTCTTATTATAGCTATTAATATTAATATTAGTAGTTCTGTAGCTACCTGAGAGCCACAAAGGTGAACTTGTCCCTTTTCTCCTTCATACTGCTGTGATGGATGCCGATATGATGCCTGAAGTTGGAGCAATCTCCATGTGATGATGAGAAAAGGTCAAGAGCATGATACAGCGGTAGAAATGTTGACACTGTTTTCACTGGGCCTTTGGATCATGCCATTGGCATCTTTATTTTATTTATTTATTTATGACCATGCTGGGCCTTGGTGCTGCATGGCTTTCCTCTGGTTGTGGAGAGCAGGGCAGCTCTCTAGCTGTGGGGCGTCTGCTCCTCACTGCCGTGGCTTCTCTTGTCGTGGAGCAGGGCTCCAGGTGCGTGGGCTTCAGTCCTTGTGGCTCCTGGGCTCTAGAGCACAGGCTCAGAAGCTGTGGCTCACAGGCTTAGCTCCTCTGCGGTGTATGGGATCCTCCCAACCCAGGGATCAAACCCGCATCTTCTATACTGCCAGGTGGATTCTTTCCCACTGAGCCAGCAGCGAAGTCCCGACATCAGCATCTTACTGTAAGATGGTTGTTATAGGAGAGTCATAATTTATGTATTTTAAGTCACTAGTTAATAAATTTTATTTGTATCCCCAAGCACTGCTGGCTGATCTATTAACCATCCAGCAAAGCCCTTCTGGAATGATTATGATGTGGGAGACACTACATGGCATGATGATGTTGGTAGGTGAAAGCAGGCCCCTTTGTTCTAGAAAGCAATACTATCCTGCAAAGTCTCACTAGATTCCATGTTGGGAGGAAAGAGGACCGCTGCCGTCTGGATTCAGGCCCTTCCTTCCCCTTTGTGTTATCTCTGTGCCTATGTCGGAATCTGAGTTTCCTCATTGGCAGAATGGAAATAAATAATGAAGGCTTTATCAGGCTGTCATGAGGAATAGATATGATAACGTATGAAAATTTTCTTCCATAATGCCTGGCAATAGAAATCATCATCAACTTGTAGTTATTCATGTTTTTATAGCATCATATTATCATTTCCTAGTGGATTTTCTTGAAAAATTCCCCAAGTATGTAATATGTAAGCAACTAGGCTCCTAATTTGAAGTATCATTATAAATTCCTCCTGGTCCAAGACCCAACTATTCTTATTTTTGATCTGTTTCTCTTATCCCACCCGCCGACCAGTCAGAGCCCAGCTTAAAGGCCAGTTTATTGAACTGAACATTTCCAAAGTACCTTTATGTATATGGTAAAGAATATGGGCTTCCCTGGTGGCTCAGAGGTTAAAGCGTCTGCCTCCAATGCGGGAAACCGGGGTTAGATCCCTGGGTTGGGAAGATCCCCTGGAGAAGGAAATGGCAACCCACTCCAGTATTCTTGCCTGAAGAATCCCATGGACGGAGGAGCTTGGTAGGCTACAGTCCATGGGGTCGCAAAGAGTTGGACACGACTGAGTGACTTCACTTTCACTTTCATGGTAAAGAATCCGCCTGCAGTGCAAGAGACCCAGGTTCAATCCCTAGGTTGAGAAGATGCCCTGTAGAAGGGAATCGCTACCCGCTCCACTATTCTTGCTTGGATAATTTCATGGACGGAGTGGCCTGGTAGGCTACAGTCCATGGGGTCACAAAGAGACATGCCTATCACTTTTTCTTGCACAAGAGCACCACTATTCCTTTACATATTTGAGGCTGCTCCCATGATACAAATGTGAGACTCCTGAGAGTTTTTGTTAAGTGATTATATCATACTAATTATCCTTGGAGGTTAAAATTTCTAAAAGTTAAATAGGAACCTCAGATTTTCTTTGAAATATACATTTACTTCCTGGGCATAATGAAGAGAAGTTTGCAAACTGTGTGAGAGTTGCATTAGAAGAGCTCATTTTGATTATGTTTTAAATGGTGATAATAAGGAAACATCCTAACTAATGGCTCCATTAGCATATTTCTTAGAATCGTGTTAGCACTATGTGACAGGGTTGAATCTAAATTAGTGAGTAATTTAGAGATAAAAAGTTTCTGCTCTAACTACAATTATATCTGCAAGTTCTTGAAATTATGGAGTAGAACAGTTTTTAAGGTCATAGACACCTTAAAAACTTCGGTGACCTATCTGATCCTATACTGATTCTATTTCCCATGGGATTTTGAGAAAAATTAAGTAGTATCTCCAAGCCTCACTGTTCATTTGTAAAATGCTAATGATCATTATATTCACTGAATGGAGTTGTGAGAATTGGATAAAACCATGAATGGAAAAATGCACTGAAAGTCATCCACGGGTTACAGGTATAATCTAGACATCAGACTCTCCTTTCTTCTCAATACCTGGGTTGGATCAGCCTGAGTCCCCCTGTTGCATACCGTATTTTCTCTCCAGTATTTCTGAAATCCCGAGGGAGGTCAGTTCTCACAGTCATATTTCATCTTGGCCTTCATTTCTGTTCAATACTGTTCTCTGTATGAATTTCAGGATTTTTCTCTTTGTTGCTGTTCAGTGTCAATTCAAACAAAGCAAAGCGCATCCTCCTGATTTTCTTCTGCAAAAATTTAGTTCTTACTAGACCCCACTGCCACACTCTGCTCTATATCTCAGGTTTGTATAATCATATCATTAAACATCCATTAATGTACTCTGCCAAACAACTGGACTGCCTCCGCCCTTGGTTTCTCTTTCCCACTTTCCCATCTGAGAGTATTTATGTCACTGCTGCTTACCTCCCCATCCTCTCCACACACGTGATTATTGTGTTTGTTTTTTATGTCTTTTTAGCATTTTGAGTAAAGGAAATGTAGTTCTGTATGTTTTTAATTACCTAATGAATGGGCAAGTTGAGTTGCTCTTAAGAATCCATCTAGGACTGAAAAGACCCATCTTATCTTGACCGCCTGTTTGATCTTAGTTATAAGTTGAACAGCCTGACCTACTTTACAAGGGCAGGCCATTTGTTTAAGGAAGATAGTATTTATTTTCAAAGTGTATATGCTCTCATTCTGGCCTTAATATGCTCATCTGTCTGAAGAGAGAAAGAATATTTTATCTGTCCAATATGGTGCTTGTGATGAGTAAATTAGAAAATCAGTATTGATATATTTTGCAAAATGTAAAATCTAATACATGGGCAAAATTGAATTGAAACATGGCACAGTAAACAAAACATGGACCCTAAAATTAATAGACCTGTTAAGTGACCTTAATGAGTCTTTCGACCTGCCTTTACTTCACTGACTCTTAAAAACATTGTTGCTGTTGTTCAGTTGCTAAGTCCTGTGTGACTCTTTGTGACGCCATGGACTACAGCATGCCAGGCACCTCTGTCCTCCGCTATCTCCCTGAGCTTGCTCAGATTCGTGTCCACTGAGTCAGTGATGCCATCCAACCATCTCCTCTTCTGTTGTCCCCTTCCCCTCCTGTCTTCAATCTTTCCCAGCATCAGGGTCTTTCCCAATGAGTCGGCTCTCCTCATCAGGTGGCCAAAGTACTGGAACTTCAGCTTCAACATCAGTCCTACCAATGAATATCCAGGGTTGATTTCCTTTAGGATTGACTGGTTTGACCTTGCTGTCCAAGGGACTCTCAAGAGTCTTCTCCAACCCCACAGTTCGAAAGCATCAATTCTTTGGTGCTCAGCCTTCTTTATGGTCCAACTCTCACATCCATACATGACTACTGGAAAAACCATGGCTTTGACTGTACAGATCTTTGTCTGTAAAGTGATGTCTCTGCTTTTTAATACACATATAGGTTTGTCATTTTTCCTGAAAAAGAAGAAAATAATAATACTTTTCGGCAGATCTGTTACAAAAATTAAGAGAAAGCTTTGAATTAGTTTCTTTTTTGTTTTTACAGTACAAAAAGAATAGACTAAATGAATTCTATTCATACTCCTTTCTCATATATTTGGCTCTGGGAGTCAAGAATATTATCTTTCTTCTTGCCCAGAATTCTGTTAGCTCTGCTTGAGGGAGACAGGATGGTAAATGTGCTGTAGCTGACAGGCAGCAGGACCCTGTCCATGAAAAGCACAGAAGAGAGCACTGGTCTTAGGCCTTGTTTGGACCGCGGGTCGGGGGATGATCATCTTAAGGCCATTCTGCTTTCCTTTCATGCAGTTTAGCTTCATTCATTCGGTGTCACTGTCAGCTTGCTGCCTAAAGAGATAAGTAGGTGAGAGGCTTCCTTCGTGGTGCTGCTGACAAAGGAAGAGTTATGTCTGGTTTCTGCTGAGCATAAGATAGAAACAAAATTTGTCACACTACTGCCCCTTTTTAGGAAGACAAACTTTAAAAATTACCATCTGGGTTAACTGCTTTTTGCGATAATATGAAGTCTTACAATAAATAGCAATGAGTATCTATAAGGTACCAGGCACTGGGCTTGTTGCTGGGATTGCAGAGAAAAATCCCACACGGTGATTTGCTCCTGCCTTCATGTAGTTCTCAAATTAGGGGAGAATCTGAGACTCAAGTTTTAATTCTGTATGCTGCTGCTGCTGCTAAGTCGCTTCAGTTGTGTCCGACTCTGTGCGACCCCATAGACGGCAGCCCACCAGGCTCTGCCATCCCTGGGATTCTCCAGGCAAGAACACTGGACTGGGTTGCCATTTCCTTCTCCAATGCATGAAAGGAAAAGTGAAAGCGAAGTCGCTCAGTCGTGTCCAACTCTTAGCGACCCCATGGACTGCAGCCTACCGGGCACCTCCGTCCATGGGATTTTCCAGGCGAGAGTACTGGAGTGGGGTGCCATTGCCTACTCCATTAATTCTGTATAGGCTCCGCTTAAGCTGGGGACTCAATATGAACAGATGTTTGCCAGAGAAGGAAAAAAAAAGGTTTGGGTCTTAAGGTCTCTCAGAACACTCAGAAGCCATCGTGTTGCTAATGGGGTGGAATTGAACAGAGATAGAGTAAAGAGGGGCCACTGTAGGGATAGACACTTGTCATGTTACTTAGCAAGAAATGGAATGCTTGTTAATAGGTAAGGGAGCTTCTTGGGGCTTCTCACGTGGCTCAGTGGTGAAGGATCCATTTGCAGTGCAGGAGACAGGGTTCAATCCCTGAGTAAGGAAGATCCCCCGGAGAAGCAATGGCAACCGATGACAGTGTTCTTGACTGGGAAATCCCATGGACAGAGGACCCTGGTGGGCTCTAGTCCATGGAGTCACAAAAGAGTCAGACATGACTTAGCAACTAAACAACAGGAGAGTTTATTAGAAAAGTGCTCTCAAATTGTCACTTCAATATGCTACACTCTCCCTTCTTTCCAGGGCATGTCAGTTCTATAGTAGTCCCAGCTCTTATAAAAGCTGTTGCTGAGGCCAACGCTTTCCCCAGTGGATTCACCTCTTGGACTACCTTAATGCTGTATTTGAACTGATCTCGTTGGGGGAAGACCTACGCCCGCAGCGGCGTTCACTCTGCAACCCTCTGCTACCCTCTTCTGGTGAGAGTCTATCACTGCAACTAGCCCTTAAATCCGGGCCAATCTGTCATCTCTAGGTATGGTTCAGATCAGATCAGGTAAGATCAGATCAGTTGCTCAGTCGTGTCCGACTCTTTGCGACCCCATGAATCGCAGCACGCCAGGCCTCCCTGTCCATCACCAACTCCCGGAGTTCACTCAGACTCACGTCCATCGAGTCAGTGATGCCATCCAGCCATCTCATCCTCTGTCGTCCCCTTCTCCTCTTGCCCCCAATCCCTCCCAGCATCAGAGTCTTTTCCAATGAGTCAACTCTTCGCATGAGGTGGCCAAAGTATTGGAGTTTCAGCTTTAGCATCATTCCTTCCAAAGAAATCCCAGAGCTGATCTCCTTCAGAATGGACTGGTTGGATCTCCTTGCAGTCCAAGGGACTCTCAAGAGTCTTCTCCAACACCACAGTTCAAAAGCATCAATTCTTCTGCACTCAGCCTTTTTCACAGTCCAACTCTCACATCCATACATGACCACTGGAAAAACCATAGCCTTGACTAGACAAACCTTTGTTGGCAAAGTAATGTCTCTGCTTTTGAATATGGTATCTAGGTTGGTCATAACTTTCCTTCCAAGGAGTAAGCGTCTTTTAATTTCATGGCTGCAGTCACCATCTGCAGTGTTTATGGTTGGTAAGGGCCAAATTGCGGAAAATGACATAGGGCAGGACTTCATAGCCAGATCCAGCTCCAGGATTTAGGAAAACAAGCACAACCCAAGAATTTGACATCTGAAGGCGATGGTGAGAGACTTCAGGTGGTGGGCTCAAAGTCATATCAGGCAATGACCCATTCCGTCACTGGCATGCTCCCCTCAAAAGGGTAGACAATACATGAGTAACAAAAAGATTATTTTCCATTAGATCATGTTAGGAAGCATCTTCCATGATACCTTTCCTGGTCATCTTATTTAAAATGATAATCTTCCCACTTCTATTTCTTTTCATGTTTCATTTTTCTCTATAACATTTAGTTATCTAACAGATTATATTTAATAGCTTAATTTTTATTAATTGTCTGTATATGCTGCTAGAACAGCAGGAGATCATGGCCTTTTTGTGTGTGTGTCACTGTTCTGTCTGTAACACTTAGATTGGGGCCCAACACCTATTATTTGCTCCATAAACACTTTCCGAATAAAGAAAAAACACTAGGAATCAGAATCTGATCACTAGATTATAGGTTGGGATGAGAATCTTCCATTACAAATGCAATTAAATCCTTCATTCCTGCTGCTTAGAAGTGAGAACCAGGTAAGGACTGTAGATATGAACTGAATTATCAAAATTAGGCCCAAGATTAGTCTCACTTTCAGTTAGTGTGATTGGTGGGTTTGGCTATCATTCTCAAAGTTTATAAGAATTACCCAGGAGGCTTGTTTAAATGCAGATTCCTGAATCCCAACCCTAGAAGTTATAATTCAGAGGGAATGGATTGTGGTTCAAACATCCGGATTTTAAACAAGCACCCCCAAGATATTCTAATGGAGGAAGTCCATTCATGACATTTAAACGGAAAGGAAAAAAAAAACATAAAAGCCAGTCCTTCATGATTCAAGATTAAAATCATTCTTAGAGATTGAGGCAGAAAAAGCAATGGTACCCCACTCCAGTACCATTGCCTGGAAAATCTCAGGGATGGAGGAGCCTGGTGGGCTGCAGTCCATGGGGTCGCTAAGAGTCGGACACAACTGAGCGAGTTCACTTTCACTTTTCCCTTTCAGGCATTGGAGAAGGAAATGGCAACCCACTCCAGTGTTCTTGCCTGGAGAATCCCAGGGACAGGGAAGCCTGGTGGACTGCTGTCTATGGGGTCGCACAGAGTTGGACAAGACTGAAGCGACTTAGCAGCAGCAGTGGCAGTAGAGATTGAGGAAGATCATTCAAGTGGGAATTTTGCTTATGGAATAAAATGGTGGTGGAGACTGGGGACCAGTGAAGCCTGAATGTATCAGAGCATCACTGCAAGCTTGATTTTAGCACTTGCTAAAATGTACTTTCTGCAATGTTATTCTCAAGAGTTGCATTTTAGTATTCAACGGTGATTTTGATGGTAGGAGTCCGAAAGTCATACTTTGAAAAATACTGGCATGAAAGGAAGAGAAGGGAAATTTGAAAAAAAAAAATACATGCTGATTTCAAGTACTATTCCAAAAGAGCTTTACACAGAGGAAAATATTACGACCATTATTTTACAGGTGAGAAAAATTAGAACTACACATGATATAAGACCCTGCGGTCACATTGATAGGAAAGAGGTGAGCTTTGACTTGAGTAAAAGAATTCTTAAATTCACCAGCGATGGTCCTTTTGCTGCTGTTAGATTTATCTAGTGTTTGCAGTGATCATCTTGTAGCACTTATACAGTTTGGCCAACTCTATAGTTGTGTGGGCTTCCCAGGCGGTGCTAGTGGTAAAGCACGCACCTGCCAATGCAGGAGATGTAAGAGATGCAGGTTTGATCCCTGGGTCAGGAAGATCCCCTGGAGAAGGGCATGGCAACCCACTTCAGTATCCTCAGCTGGAGAATCCCATGGACAAAGGAGGTTGGCAGGCTATACACAGTCGATAGGGTCACACAGAGTAGGACATGGTTGGAGTGACTTAGCATGCAAGCACACATGTAGTTGTGTAAACCCTGCTACAATCAAGATATAGAATCTTACCACCACCCCAGAAAATCCTCTGGGACCATTTTGCAGTTATTTCCCTTCTCTCATCACTGGCAGCCACCTTTCTATTTTCTGTTTCTGAGTTTGACTAATTTCAGTTCAGTTCAGTCACTCAATCTTGTCCAACTCTTTGCAACCCCATGAATTGCAGCACGCCAGGCCTCCCTGTCCATCACCAACTCCCGGAGTTCACTGAGACTCACGTCCATCGAGTCAGTGATGCCATCCAGCCATCTCATCCTCTGTCGTCCCCTTCTCCTCCTGCCCCCAATCCCTCCCAGCATCAGAGTCTTTTCCAATGAGTCAACTCTTCGCATGAGGTGGCCAAAATATTGGAGTTTCAGCTTCAGCATCAGTCCTTCCAATGAACATCCAGGACTGATCTCCATCAGAAAGGACTTGGATCTCCTTGCAATCCAAGGGACTCTCAAGAGTCTTCTCCAACACCACAGTTCAAAAGCATCAATTCTTTGGCACTCAGCTTTCTTCACAGCCCAACTCTCACATCCATACATGACCACTGGAAAAACCATAGCCTTGACTAGACGGACCTTTGTTGGCAAAGTAATGACTCTGCTTCTGAATATGCTATCTATGTTGGTTGTAACTTTTCTTCCAAGGAGTAAGCGTCTTTTAATTTCATGGCTGCAATCACCATCTGCAGTGATTTTGGACCCCCCAAAATAAAGTCTGACACTGTTTCCACTGTTTCCCCATCTATTTCCCATGAAGTGATGGGACCACATGCCATGATCTTCATTTTCTGAATGTTGTGCTTTAAGCCAACTTTTTCACTCTCCTCTTTCACTTTCATCAAGAGGCTTTTTAGTTCCTCTTCACTTTCTGCCATAAAAGTGGTGTCATCTGCATATCTGAGGTTATTGATATTTCTCCCAGCAATCTTGATTCCAGCTTGTGTTTCTTCCAGCCCAGCGTTTCTCATGATGTATTCTGCATATAAGTTAAATAAGCAGGGTGACAATATACAGCCTTGACATACTTCTTTTCCTATTTGGAACCAGTCTGTTGTTCCATGTCCAGTTCTAACTGTTGCTTCCTGACCTGCTACAGGCTTCTCAAGAGGCAGTTCAGGTGGTCTGGTATTCCCATCTCTTTCAGAATTTTCCACAGTTTATTGTGATCCACATAGTCAAAGGCTTTGGCATAGTCAATAAAGCAGAAATAGATGTTTTTCTGCAACTCTCTTGCTTTTTCCATGATCCAGTGGATGTTGGCAATTTGGTCTCTGGTTCCTCTGCCTTTTCTAAAACCAGCTTGAACATCTGGAAGTTCACAGTCCACGTATTGCTGAAGCCTGGCTTGGAGGATTTTGAGCATTACTTTACTAGCGTGTGAGATGAGTGCAATTGTGCGGTAGTTTGAGCATTCTTTGGCATTTCTTTTCTTTGGGGTTGGAATTAAAACTGCCCTTTTCCAGCCCTGTGGCCACTGCTGAGTTTTCCAAATTTGCTGGCATATTGAGTGCAACACTTTCACAGCATCATCTTTCAGGATTTGGAATAGCTCAACTGGAATTCCATCACCTCCACTAGCTTTGTTCGTAGTGATGCTTTCTAAGGCCCACTTGACTTCACATTCCAGGATGTCTGGCTCTAGGTGAGTGATTGATCACACCATAGTGATTATCTTGGTCATGAAGATCTTTTTTTTTTTTTTTGTAGAGTTCTTCTGTGTTTTCTTGCCACCTCTTCTTAATATCTTCTGCTTTTGTTAGGTCCATACCATTTCTGTTCTTTATCGAGCCCATCTTTGCATGAAATGTTCCCTTGGTATCTCTAATTTTCTTGAAGAGATCTCTAGTCTTTCCCATTCTGTTGTTTTCCTCTATTTCTTTGCATTGATCGCTGACTAATTTAAGTATCTCATATAATTGAATCATGAAATTTTTGTTTTTTAGCCATGGGATTATATAACTCACCATAATGTCCTTAAGGTTTATCTGTGTTGTGTATATGACAGGATTTCCTTTTTGAAAGCTGAATAGTATTCCATTGTGTATGTGTGTGTTCATATATATGTGTGTATGTGTATCTATATATATTTATTACATCATATTTTCTTTATCCATTCATCCATTGATAGACACTTAGGCTGTTTCCATGTGTTGGCTATTTTAAATAATGCTGCAACAAACATGGATATGCAAATATCTCTTTGAGAATTTTATTTTTATTCTTCTGGATAAATGCCCAGAAGTGGGATTGCTGAATTATATGGTTATTTTTAATTTTTAAAGAACTCTATATAGTGGTTTCTAGACCATCTGCACCACTTTACACTCTCATCAATAGTGCACAAGGATTCTGAATTCTCCACATCTTTACCAGCATTTGTTATTTTATGCTGTTTTTTTTTTTTTGTAGTGGCTAACCAAACTGGCATTAGGTGATATTTCATTATGGTTTTGATTTGCATTTCTCTGATGATTAGTGATGTTGAGCATTAAAAAATATTTTTAATGTCTTTCAGCCTACTGGGGGTCCAGCACTCAGTTGTAACCACAGACTGAATCCCGACTCTCGTGCTATCTCTGTGACTGCCTTCGCCCCAGCTCCTCTTGGTACCTTTAATAAATATAATGGCAATTTTTATATCTTCTTTAAAGAAATAGCTACTTCAGTCCTTCTTACCTTCTCCTGGTAACTTGAAGGGATGTTCTCATCCAGCTGATCACTCAAAAAATTCTTACACAAAATTTCTTCTTTGGAGACCACAAGGTAGAAACGCCCTTATTGTCTTGCTGGCTTCATAAATATCAGCGTTCGTGCTGTGTGCAGATTGATTCAGAGCTTTTAGACACCTACAGTTTTATGCCAAAAATAAGATGAAATCACTGTTTCCTAGGCAACAATTTCATGGAAAATACATAGTTTTCCTCCAAAAGTGTCTTAAATGGTAAAATTTACTATTTACTATCCTAACGTGTTCACTTTTTAAAGGAACAATTGGCAACCAAATGCTTTAGCAGGCATGGATTATTAAATTAGGCAGCTAAACTCTGATCGAGTTCTAACTCATGCACAAGGGCCGGATGACCTTTTCTGTGTAAGCACTACATGGCAGATACCAATGGGGCAGGGTGTAAGGACAGAAGGAAGAATGGAAGAAAGCAGAGAGAAGGACAAGGAGTTGGGGAGGGAGGAAGAATTTACTAATGCATATCTATGGGATTGTTTTGAAGATTAAAGCAAAAGGCTCTTCATGGGACTAGATGCTTACTGTACCCGCAGTAAATGGTGACATTGTTATTTTTTATCTTGTTAAACTAAAAACAATTGTTTCCAAGCCAAAAACTTAGGCAAGCACTCAAGTATTAAAAGTATCCAGAAACATGTCCTGCATTGTATCTGAGATCGTATGGTATGTTTGGGTCTAGGCATTGATAGACTGGCACAGACAAATCTGTCCTTTTTGACTTAAATTGACATTAAGATATAAAGATTTGGAGTCTGGATGAATTTCATGCCAATTATTCCAACTATTTAGACCTCCTATCTAGAAGGCTTTATAAGAAATATTTTATATGCATTAACTCTTTACACTCTGACACTCCTAGAGAAGAAACATATCATTGTTAATACTTTAAAGGCATGAAAGAGATGCTCAGAGATTATAAGTGATCAGATCAAGCTTGCAAGATCTGTTTAAGTCTAGTTTCTAGAATTCATTGTCAGGTCAGCTCCTTGATGTCCAGCTGCACACTAACCTACAGGTCCTTTCTTTTGTCCTTTTTCTAGGGAAGTTGATAAGGCATTTTCATAAATTAGAACTAGCTAAATAATATTTAACAAAATGGTCCTAGACAAATCATGTACGGCTTATCTAGTAGAGTGAGTCAGTACACACTACCTAATGCTCCAGGCTACGAGTAGGACACAAATCAAAATTATAAATTGTTTCGGTAGTACTTTCCCACCAGAGAACCTTCTTTAGAACTAGGTTAATTACACAATAATAAGTATATTTCACAGTAATTCATAGTGTTATTATATCAAACCTGAAACCTCCCTGGGTTCATACAGATGCCTTAGAAACAACTGCTACAGAATAGGTTAATGGCAAATTCTGGGATAGAAACACATCCTGTCCCTTTTATTCTCTCATCTTAAGTCACTTCAAAAATAAACCTCAGAAAAGAGTGCATTGAAATAAGACACAAATGAACTCATTCAATGAACCAGCACCCAACCTTCAGCTAGTTTTATAAACTGCAAAACTATTATTTCATTTAATTTGTATTCAGTTCAGTTCAGTCGCTCAGTCGTGTCCGACTCTTTGCGACCTCATAGACTGCAGCATGCCAGGCTTCCCTGTTTATCACCAACTTCTGGAGCTTGTTGAAACTCATGTCCATCAAGTCGGTGATGCCATCCAACCACCTCATTCTCTGTCATAGATTTTCTTAATTTGGCACACTTATACTCACACATTTTAGAGGGAATAGCTTACAACAAATTTCAGGGAAGTCTTCTTGGTGTATTTTTCAAACAAACAAAACATACATGTTCTCGTCAGTTAAAAACATAGTTTCCTCTCTCTTTTCCAGAGTTGAGTGCAATCCTCCTGTAGGCTGATGACATTGCATTTATTTTCATTTAAGGGCTGGCTTGGATGGAGACGTTCAACTGGTTCACTGTTTTCCGCTCTCTCCCTTGGCTAACAGATGAGAATGTTTTTGTTTCCTTTGTCAGTTTGGATCCAGACTATTAGCTCGATATTGATAATATGATGCTCTGAGAGGTATCAGCTGATTAGGCTCTGAAACAGAATATGCTTTTGTTGAAAATGGATCAAACATTTATATATCCTTTTAACAGTGTTTTAACCACATTACTGTGGGTGAGGTATAATGCGGTTAGCCACCGATCAAGAGAGGGAAACCAGAACGTGGTTTATAATTCCGTCACTCACAGTCCCCTGGGGGGAACACAGTAGGACAGCCAGTGTCGCCCAGGGGAAGGCAGGAGAGCAGGGAGCTGTGCTTGGTGTCTTTGCTGTGGTTTCCATGGGTAAGCAAGTTTAGGATTAGCTACTTTGAATAATTTCAGCTAACTTTCAGACATAGGCGCTGCCCCTGGTTGTCTGATATCTCGTCTTGGGACAATTAGGGCAGGTACACAGTGACCCGGGGCTTTCCCGGTGGCTCAGCGGTAAAGAGTCCATCTGCAGTGCAGGGGACTCGGGTTCAGTCCCTGGGTCAGGAAGATCCTCTGGAGAAGGAAATGCAACCCACTCCAGGATTCTTGCCTGAGAAATCCCACAGACAGAGGAGCCTGGTGGGCTGCAGTCCATGGGGTCGCAAAGAACCAAAGACGACTTAGTGACAACAATAACATCAAACAGTGGCCCAGAGCGTGAGAACCTGATGGGAGCTGGTTCGGAGTGTGAACTTAATGGTCCATTGAAAGAAAACTGACTGGCCTTTCATCGGGGCCTCAAGATGGGATCAAGACAGAATTAACAACAACAACAAAAAATCATAGACAAAGGAAAGAATGTAAGCGGTATACCTTGTTTCTATGTTTTGTTATTGCCTCTCAGATCCTTTGGGCTTCCCTAGTGGCTCAGTGGTAAAGAACTTGCCTGACAATGCAGGAAATGCAGGTTCAGTCCTTGGGTGGGGAAGATCCCCCGGAGAAGGAAATGGTAACACACTCCGGGATTTTTGCCTGGGAAATCCCATGGACAGAGGAACCTGGCAGGCTACAGTCCATAGGGTCGCAAAGAGTCTGACATGACTTAGTGACCGAGCATGCATGCACACTCAGATCCTTCTCTTTTCTTATGGGTTAGATAGAGATTCTCTGCCAGATGTTCAACCATTCATTTCATTTTCCCCCTGAGTATAAAGGAGGAAACTCCAAATTCCCTTATAATTAAGTCAGTCCATTTGACTTAATTCTGGTGAAAAAAAATGAAGATAGAATTGAGAACACATTCAGATCTGATCACAAAACCCTCACCTTCCCCCTTTCAACCCCATAGACATTTGGGGACTGTATATTGAAAGTAAGTGGCACAATTAGAAAGTAACTTGGGTCCTAAATTAATGTGTAGCAGAAAAGACACCATTTCCAGCAGAAAAGAAATCAATCCCCAAATGTCTTGCTGTCACAGCTAACATAAGCAACCAACAAGTCTTTTGAAGTTTAAGGACTTATCTGTTAATTTGCCTATGGATGCTTGGTCATTTTCAGAGCAATGACATTGTTAGATAGGAAATCTTATAGTTCAAATCTCATAGGGTATTAAGTATGATGCTAGTAAGATATGACACTAACACTGTAACATTTCTACATAGTACAATGAACCAAAATTTTTCTCAGTGTTTAGAGAAAAATTTTCTCAGTGCATTTTCTCCCTTGTTACTATTCTCAATGATAATTCCTTGGTTTTGCAAAAGTCACTGTGAGACAGGAATTCTTGAGATATAGGAAAGGTTTTCCTGTGCCTTAGATTAGGAGCATCTAGAAGGCAGAAGGGTTTTGTTGTTGTTGTTCTCTTTTTCTTTTCCTTTTTAATTTTCAACTCTATACCAACGTTTGCTGTTGTTGTTCAGTCACTCAGTTTTGTCTGATTCTTTGTGACCCCACAGACTCCAGACCACCGGGCTTCCCTGTCCTTCACCATCTCCTAGAGTTTGCTCAAACTCATCTCTGTTGAGTCGGTGATGCCATCCAGCCATCTCGTCTTCTGTCATCCCCTTTTCCTCCCGCCTTCAATCTTTCCTAGCATCAGGGTCTTTTCCAATGAGTCAGTTCTTCGCATCAGGTGGCCAAAGTATTGGAGCTTCAGCATCAGTCCTTCCAATGAATATTCAGGGTTGATTTCCTTTAGGATTAACTGATTTGATCTTCTTGCAGCCCAAGGGACTCTCAAGAGCCTTCTCCAGCACCACAGTTCAAAGGCATCAATTCTTCAGTGCTTAGCCTTTATGGTACAATTCTCACATCTGTAGATGACTACTGGAAACTATAGCTTTGACTATACAGACCTATGTTGGCAAAGTAATGTCTCTGCCAACAACTTTCTCTCTCTAACTCACAAACTGACTGGTCAGCATGGAGTCATGTATATAGTAGTTTTGTATCATATATTTGCGTGTTTAATTTTATGGACACTTACTTAGTTATTGTGGTTTGAGCTGTTTAAAGGTCTGTTTTCTGTTTTAGCTAGCCTGACAAGCATACTTGTGGAAAACACTACAAAGAATCACCTATTATTAGATTTTAAAGCATGAGGCTAATAAGCCATTATTACACATCCCTTGTCATCTGTGGTGCCTACCGCTGCTCCTCAGGGTTACCTTTTAGATTATTTAAAAAAACAAAAAAACAAAAAAAACACCTTGCTTCCAGGAACTACGCCTATAGTTGTAGTTGATTGATCCTGGTAAAGCTAGATGAAGCCTGCAAACTTTCATAATCATTTATGGTTCTGAGAAGCAAAGGAACCCTTGAAGATTATATAACATGCCCATTCCCCAGACTTTAAGGCAGTTTAGGTATGTTTGTGTTGTATGTGATATATATCATGGAAATATAATAAAATCATTTTTTTCTGTTTTTATTTAAATTCTCTAGAGCTCCTTCTCCATTCTTTTTAAAAATCACATGCATTGTTGAAGGAGCAAAGCTGACTAATTCCATTTCTAATTTTTCCTACTAGGGAAACTGAGCCAGCCAAGCAACATTTTTTCCTTCTGCTTCAAAGAATTTTTTATTTCTTCCCTTGTACACATCCCCTTATCACTCTGTCCTTTCCAAGTCACATTTTGCTGCTCCTTCAGAAGGTAAAAGTATTTTTTGAAAAATATCATATCATTCTGTTGTATTCACTGGCTGTCTATACCATTTCTCTAAGACTGACTTGTATCTCTATACCATTTGAATGCTTCTGCCTTTCTCATAGAACCGAGATGGTAGTGTTGTTCAGAATTTGTGTAATGAATGCTTATTGAGTGACTTCAAATCTACTACACAGGAATGTCTTCTGCATCCCTGATTGTGAAAACTGCACAATAAAAGCTGTATCTATGTAACTTGTCTTGCCACTGCCTTGGGCTGGGAGCTTATGGACTGTGGATACTTGATTTATTTAATTTCTGTACTAGATCTAGAATAATGATGATATACTAATAATATATACAACTAATAATGCAACTATATAATAATAAATATCACAATGCATTAACCAGAGTCACACTATTTGTCCTCATGGAGTTTACTCTAGCAGGAGAAACACACATAAATAGATTACAAAACAAAAGCTTATTTAGTTTCTTTGTAAAAAGGGATTTAAAAGTAATGAATAGAGTGTACAGAGTATATAATAGGGGTGCCTGACTTGGTTGGAAGAGTTATGAATGGTTTCCCTGTTGAAGTGATTCTTTAAGCTGAGACCTGAAGGATGAATAGAAATGAGTCAGTAATTATTTTACTTGGCTTCAGTATTAATCACCAAATTGTTAAATGTGATTTAAATTATTTGCTTCCATTTACATTTTTTTTTTTTTTTGGATAAACCTATGTAGGGCATCAGATAGTTTTTAACTTAAAAAAAGTTTTTAATTTAAAAAGTCAGGGATGAAAACTAAAATGCTATGCAGGAACATAATGCAAGGATTCTACATATCTTATTCTTTCCAAAGAGCTTTCAACCAAAGACCACGTGTGATTACATGTTGAGTCCTTTTTCTAGTGAATATAAAGGAGAACATAGCAATGTCCATGTTAGCACTACACATTTTTGGCTGTGCTGTGCTTGTCTTCAAGTTAAGTAGATGAATTCAGTATTTTTTTTTAATTTTAAACAAACAGTTAAGGTTTGTTTTAATTGCACATCGTTCAAATATGACCATATGCATTGCAATTGTTATATCACATTTACAAAAATGAACCAGTGTTTACAACAGGCATCCTACCTGCATAGGGACTGTTTTGAGATTCAAATAAGAAAATAAACATGAAAAAGATATGAAGAGGGATGAAATACAAGGTGTAGGACACATGCTATATTTGTGACATTCTTTCCACCCTTCTGGTTACTTCAAAATACAACTATGAGAACTTAGGAATGGTTCATGAGATTGTTTTAATGAAAGAACAAAGTTAAGATGAATAGAAGAAAACAAAAAAAGGAAGAAGAAAAACCTCCACATAATTATTTTTAAAATTAGCAGTAGATAACTTTGAGGATTACATCAAAATTATGAATTGTGGGACTAAAATGCTCATCTAATACTTAATGCCAATTAACTTTAAAGTGGTTAAAATAATGCATTTTATGTTATATATATTTATCACAATAGAAAAAGTGATTCTACAGTTGATAATATAATAAAGTGTTTGCTCAAATACAATATAGTATTGATGCAAAAATTTTAAATAAACTATTAATAAATAGAACCTAATAGAATAATTAAAGCATGATAAACTATCATCAAATGAAACCTAGTCCAGAATGAAAGAATATTTTATTATTAGGTAATCTATTCATAATTTTATCAAGATTATTTGACAAATGACAAATCTCCAAACATGTTACAAAAAAGGATCAGAGTTAAGCATCTGTTTCTGACAAAGTAGCAATAGATAGAGATGTGTCATGTGTATGAGAAAAGTATTCTTACTAAAACCAGGTGGCTCAGATGGTTAAGCATCTGCCCGCAATGTGGGAGACCCAGGTTTGATCCCTGGGTTGGGAAGATCCCCTGGAGAAGGAAATGGCAACCCACTCCAGTATTCTTACCTGAAAAATTCCATGGACGGAGGGGCCTGGTAGGCTACAGTCCATGGGGTCACAAAGAGTCAGACACGACTGAGCGACTTCACTTTACTGCCACTATTATGTAGTATCATTTGTGAGTATTGAACAATGCAACTGGACAAAGAATAGAAAACAATTATACACATTAGGAAGTATATAAAATTCTTATTCTTTGTACTTCATATAATTGTTTGCTATAAAAACTAACCACTTTTTCAGAAATTTTTAAAGTCAAATAAAGGTACTCACAAGGGTTCTATCCCTGGGTTGGGAATATCCCGTGGAAGAGGAAATGGTAACCCACTGCAGTATTCTTGCCTGGAAAAATCCCTTAGACGGAGGAGCCTGGCGGGCACGACTGAGCACATTAAACTCTAATGCTGTCTAAAAAGGTACTTACAAAGGATAAGAGAATGTATCAAGCTGAAAGTTAATTTACCAAAACCAGTTAGTATAAAACAAAGTACATAAAGAAAATATAATGAAATATCCCCATTTCACATAAAAATAAAAAGAAAATAAATTTTATATTTTATTTACTTATTGAAATATAGTTGATTTACAATATTGTCCTAGTTTCAGGTATATAGTAAATATACATATATATACACATAAATATTTATATATACACATATGTATTTATGTATACTTTTTCAGTTGTTTCCATTATAGACTATTACAACCTACTGAATATAGTTCCCTGTGCTATATCAGTTCAGTTCAGTTCAGTTGCTCAGTCGTGTCTGACTCTTTGTGACCCCAAGGACTGTAGCACGCCAGGTCTCCCTGTCCATCACCAACTCCCGAAGTTTACTCAAACTCACGTCCATTGACTTGGTGATCCCATCCAACCATCTCATCCTCTGTCGTCCCCTTCTCCTCCAGCCTTCAATTTTTCCCAGCATCAGGGTCTTTTCAAATGAGTCAGCTCTTTGCATCAGGTGGCCAAAGTATTGGAGTTTCAGCATCAACATCAGTCCTTCCAATGAACGCCCAGGACTGATCTCCTTTAGGATGGACTAGTTGGATCCCCTTGCAATCCAAGGGCCTCTCAAGAGTCTTCTCCAACACCACAGTTCAAAAGCATCAATTCTTTGGCGCTTAGCTTTCTTTATAGTCCAACTCTCACATCCATACATGACCACTGGAAAAACCATAGCCTTGACTAGATGGACCTTTGTTGGCAAAATAATGTCTCTACTTTTGAATATGGTGTCTAGGTTGGTCATAACTTTCCTTCCAAGGAGTAAGCGTCTTTTAATTTCATGGCTGCAGTCACTATCTGCAGTGATTTTGGAGCCAAAAATAAATAAATAAATAAAGTCAGCCCCTGTTTCCACTGTTTCCCCATCTATTTCCCATGAAGTGATGGGGCCAGATGCCATGATTTTAGTTTTCTGAATGTTGAGCTTTAAGCCAACTTTTTCACTCTCTTATTTCACTTTCATCAAGAGGCTCTTTAGTAAGAACTAAAGAACTTCACTTTCTGCCATAAGGGTGCTGCCATCTGCATATCTGAGGTTATTGATATTTCTCCCGGCAATCCAATTCCAGCTTATGCTATACAGTAAATAGGAAGTCCTTGGTTTTCTCATTTATTTTATATATGGTAGTGTGCATCTCAGAGAAGGCAATGGCAACCCACTCCAGTACTCTTGCCTGGAGAATCCCAGGGACAGAGGAGCCTGGTAGGCTGCTGTCTATGGGGTCACACAGAGTCTGACACGACTGAAGTGACTTAGCAGCAGCAGCAGTATGCATCTGTTAGTCCCATACTCCTAATTAATCCCTCCCCTGCCCTTCCATTTGATAACCAGAAATTTGCCTTCTGTGTCTGTGAGTTTCTTTCTACTTTATAAATAAATTCATTTGTACTATTTTTTAGATCCACATAGAAATGATATCATATAACATTTACCTTTGACTTACTTCACTTAGTATGGTATTCTTTAGGTCCATCCCTGTTGCTACAAACAGCAATATTTCATTCTTTTATGAATAACGTTCCATTGTATTTATGTATTCCACATTTCTTTTGTTTTTTTTACAGCATTATTTAAAGGAATTTTATTGATCTCAGGGAAGTAAAGGAATGTCAAAACTGAGAATTAAGCTTATCATGATATAGCAGGCCTTATGTGTTTAATCTTACATTATTAATTCTTTTATCTCTTCCTTGCACTCAGTGTATTCCTACTATAATACTTATTGCATCATTATTAATGAATAAAGAAATGTCACTTTGGAAAAAGTTTATTTGCAATGATAAAGAAATGAATGATAAAATTGTATTCTTTATCCACATTTCTTAAAATAATTGTCTGTCGATGGGCATTTTGGTTGTTTCCATGATAAACAGTGCTGCTATGAACATTGGGTTACATGTATCTTTTCAATTTACAGTTTTCATTTTTTCCAGATATATGCCCAGGAGTAGGATTGCTGGATCATATGGTAACTCTATTTTTGTTTTTTTTTAAGGAAGCTCCATACTGTTTTCCATAGTGGATGCAACAATTTATATTCCTACCAACAGTGTAGGGGGGTTCCCTTAGCTCCACACCCTCTCCATAATTTATTTTTTGCAAACGTTTTGATGATAGCCCTTCTGACCCATGTGAGGTGGTACCTCATGCAGTTTGATTTGTGTTTCTCTAGTAATTAATGATGTTCAGTATCTTTTCATGTGCCTGTTAGCCATCTGTATGTCTTCTCTCAAGAAATGTCTATTTAAGTCTTCTTCTCATTTGTTAAATGTTTTTTTGTTGTTGTTGATATTGAGTTGTATGAGCTGTTTGTGTATTTTGGAAATTTAACCCTATCAGTCACATTGCAAATATTTTCTCCCAGTTCATAAGTTGTCTTTTTGTTTATGGTTTTGTTTGCTGTACAGAAGCGTGTAAGTTTGATTAGGTTCCATTTGTTTAGTTTTTCTTTTCTTTCTTTCTTCTTTCTTCTTTTTTTTTATTTTTTTATTTTATTTTTTTAAATTAATTTTATTTTATTTTTAAACCTTACATAATTGTATTAGTTTTGCCAAATATCAAAATGAATCCACCACAGGTATACATGTGTTCCCCATCCTGAACCCTCCTCCCTCCTCCCTCCCCATACCATCCCTCTGGGTCGTCCCAGTGCACCAGCCCCAAGCATCCAGCATCATGCATTGAACCTGGACTGGCATCTTGTTTCATACATGACATTTCACATGTTTCAATGCCATTCTCCCAAATCTTCCCACCCTCTCCCTCTCCCACAGAGTCCATAAGACTGTTCTATACATCAGTGTCTCTTTTGCTGTCTTGTATACAGGGTTATCGTTACCATCTTTCTAAATTCCATATATATGCGTTAGTATACTGTATTGGTGTTTTTCCTTCTGGCTTACTTCACTCTGTATAATAGGCTCCAGTTTCATCCACCTCATTAGAACTGATTCAAATGTATTCTTTTTAATGGCTGAGTAATACTCCATTGTGTATATGTACCACAGCTTTCTTATCCATTCATCTGCTGATGGACATCTAGGTTGCTTCCATGTCCTGGCTATTATAAACAGTGCTGCGATGAACATTGGGGTACATGTGTCTCTTTCCCTTCTGGTTTCCTCAGTGTGTATGCCCAGCAGTGGGATTGCTGGATCATAAGGCAGTTCTATTTCCAGTTTTTTAAGGAATCTCCACACTGTTCTCCATAGTGGCTGTACTAGTTTGCATTCCCACCAACAGTGTAAGAGGGTTCCCTTTTCTCCACACCCTCTCCAGCATTTATTATTTGTAGACTTTTGGATCGCAGCCAATCTGACTGGTGTGAAATGGTACCTCATAGTGGTTTTGATTTGTATTTCTCTGATAATGAGTGATGTTGAGCATCTTTTCATGTGTTTGTTAGCCATCTGTATGTCTTAAGAAAATATTGCTACAATTTGTGTCAAAGAGTGTTTTGCCTATGTTGTCTTCTAGCAGTTTTATGGCACCCCACTCCAATACTGTTGCCCAGAAAATCCCATGGATGGAGGACCCTGGTAGGCTGCAGTCCATGGGGTCGCTAAGAGTCAGACACAGCTGGGCGACTTCACTTTCACTTTCCACTTTTATGCATTGGAGAAGGAAATGGTAACCCACTCCAGTGTCTTGCCTGGAGAATCCCGTGGACAGAGAAGCCTGGTAGGCTGCAGTCCATGGGGTCACAAAGAGTCAGACACGACGGAAGCAGCTTAGCAGCAGCAGCAGCAGCAGCAGCAGCAGTTTTATGGTGTTGTATCTTACATCTAAGTCTTTAAGCCATTTTGAGTTGATTTTTGTATATGGTGTGAGAGAGTGTTCTAAATTCATTGACTTACATGCAGCTGTCCAGCTTTTCCAACACCACTTGCTGAAGAGATTATCTTTTCTCTATTGTATAGTCTTGCCTCCTTTGTTGAAGACTATTTGACTGCAGGTGTGTGTTTTTGTCTCTGGGCTTTCTCTTCTGTTCCTTTGATCTATATGTCTGGTTTTGTACCAATACCACACTGTTTTGATTGCTGTAGCCTTGTGGTATAAAATGATTTTATATTTTATACTTGCTATTTAAAATAAATATTGAGGCAGACATCACGGAGATAAATAAGAACTATGTAGGACTTTTTGTACTGTTTTAGCAGATATTTAAAGTTTTGTTTTGTGTTTTATATGAGTATGTTCCTTAATCATTTGATTGTTTAGGGGACTCTTAATTCTTCCTGGAATAAATCTGCATCTAATACCCCTGAATGACACTCTTTCCCTCTACCTTTATGTCATATTAGCCATATGGTATCCACATTGAAGTATCTTCCTAGGGTTGAATCTAATGAAACCCAGCACACCTATCTTAAAATGAAAACTGTATGACCTTAGCCTGAATTTCCACTGGAGGCATACAGGATCTTTCCTTCTCTTGGAGCCCCAGCAGATCAACTGGAACTAGCTGCCTCTGTCTACCTGACTTCAAGGGTCATCAGGCACTTCAGCACCTCTCTGCATATACCTCTGTGTATGTATCAGGCTGCTTCCTCCCGATGGTGAAGCACACTCATACCCAGGGCAACTTTCCCACCCTCTTTGGTGATTGTAGACAGAGATTCTAGTTGTAAGTACTCCTTGAGGGAAATTCTACAATACAGCCATTTTCCATAGTCTCTGTGAGTTTGCTTCCTGGCTGAGAATCCCAGTTAATGTGAAAAAGGGACCAAGAAATAGACAAAGCAGAGAGGATATACAGAATAACTGCAGGAGGCATTCATTCATTTATCCTAAAAATATTTTTTTGATTGTTCAGTGTAAGGCAGTGTGCTATGTTAGGAACAGTGAGAGGAGGAAAGCCTGGTTGCTGTTCTCTAGGACTCAGATATTATTAAAGGACCTTTCATCAAAATTATTTCCAAATTTTCATAGAAAGTGCCACAGGCTTCATAACTGATGCTTTCATGCATTTTAAAAAGCTTATCAATGGCTATGTTGTATTAGTCTGCGTGCTGCTCTTTGATGATGCCTCTTTGATATCAACTTTGATATAATGAACTGCAGGTCTGTGAGGCACCTTAAAAAAGAGAAAGGGTCGTTTCAAAATTCCTGAAAGGATTTTGGTATGACCCTCCCCTGTGATACTGCTTTTGCTTTCCAGTTTTATGTATTTAAATTTTAGTATAAGTAATTACCTGTGACCACAGCTTTCTGACATCACAAGATCTTAAATCTGTTTCTCCTGGATGCTTTCAGCGTGTCTGTAGTCTGCCCACGGGCGGCAGCTTTACTTCGCTCTCTCCTGGCACTCGTCTCACCGTGTTGTCACTGTTATGTTGCCTTCTAGACTGTGAGGTTCCCAGAACAAAAGATGGTTTGACTATACTGATTAAAATTGCCAGGTTTATTAAGTAAAAATATAGGACACCCAGTTAAACTTGAATTTCAGAAAAAAAAATATATAGTGTAAGTATGTACCCTGAAGTGTTTGGGACATACTTAGATTATAAACATGACTCATTAATCTGAAATTGAAATTTAGCTCAGCTTTCTCTGTTTTTTTTTTCTGGAAACTGTAAAAAATGTCTTAAAACCTGAAGATCCTATAATTCTGTTTTTAAATATTATTTAATGATAAAGGACATGATATAATCAGTAGCAATGGAAAGTTTAAAAATTATGTCAGTCCTTTTATCAAATACTGTATTATGGGTTATGTGTGCATGCTCAGTTGTTCAGTCATGTCCAACCTTTTTGCAACCCCATGTCAGTGTAGCCCACCAGACTCCTCTGTTTATGGGATTTCCCAGGCAAAATACTAAAGTGGGTTGCCATTCCCTTCTCTAGGGAATATTCCCAACCCAGAGATCAAACCCATGTCTACTGTGTCTCCTGCAGGGGTAGGCAGTATTTTTTTTTTTTAACCTACTGAGCCACCTGGGAAGCCCCATTAAGGGACACACACACACGTGTGTATAAAACATGGGAATAAGTCTTTACGTGTAGATGGGTAGGCTTTCACATCTGGGCTTACTGCAGCATAAACTGCAGTACTGGGCTTATTGCAGCATAAAGTAAACTGTAGAAACCCTAACGTTACAGATCTGTTAAACAATTCAAAATGTATCACATATTGGGTATAAGTCCATTCACTGAAACAGACTGTGACCAAATTTTATTTCATGTATCTACAGATTTTATAAGATCTGATTTTTAAACCATAGTCTTAATAGGTATTAATTTCAGTTTTTTCATGAATTTGTGCTTTACCAAAGAAAATGAAAAAATCAGTGCATGCATTCATTCAGTAAAGACTTGTTTAGATGCTAAAATGTGCCAGTCCTAACCTAAGCAAAATCCTAAACAAAGATGGTGACATAACAGTGAGAAGAAAATGAGCATTCATAGAAATAAAATTGGCAATATGTTCTTATAAATAATGTCAGATGATCCAAACAGTAAGCAGTTAATACCTATATTGTGTAATTATGTGATTATAAAAATTTGTGGAACTTTGGGAACAAAATAGGAGATCTGCTAAGTACTTGAGAGTAGCAAAGTAGTCAAGTAATGTGAATGAGGTAGAGATATCAAGGTTACACTAGTATAGTCTTTAGTTTTTCCTATTACTCATATCTAGATTCAATGTATTGTTTACCTGCTTTCAGTTGGTAATTGATTCTTTATAATAAAATACATAGAATTATCAAATAAAAAAGAATTGGATCCAACAATTGTGGATCCAAAAAATTAAGGGCTTAAGTTTAGATAGGACATGTTTATAGGAGAGAATGCCAAGTTATCTAAGAAACTTTCTTAATTGTATTTTGAGTATTATTTGATGTAGGAGAGCCATCTTCAGAATGTTTTAAATTAAAAAAAATCTAAAAAGTTGGTTATAGGTTATTAACTTTATCCCCCTAAAGCACAGCTTATTTCCTCAAAACAGTTCTGTTTCCTCATTGACTCTTTACTGGTTATAGTTCCTATGTTTCCATGGAAAAAGGAAATCTAAGCTTATGTGCATTTCATCAGAAAAACAAACACAAGACTATTTTACTCCATCTAGCTATCACGTATTTATCTAAAATACTACCTTGTCGAGCTCCATACCTCTTTACTTCTCTCACACTTTTTTATTGAGATGATAATTTATGACCTAAGTTAAGGGCATTTAAGTCAAAGACAACCTTCCTTCAGACGCCAGGAAGGCAAGAAAAATTCCTCCTAAGATTCTGATAATAAATGATAGGATAGATTTTTCTTATTGTTTAAAAGACTCATGAAAGTGGTCACCATGGAAACCAGACGTGAGTCTCTGGAACATCAAGAAATCAGAAGAGAGGTCTTGAGCTGAGACTCTGAGTCTTAATTTTGGAATGCTGACATAGATTTTAACCCTCATCTGAGGATAACTTCTTCATAAGCTGGGTGATTTATTTTAGATTAGTCTTGGGATCTGACTTTTTTTTTTTCTACTCTGAGCTATTTTCTTTCTCTTTTAGTTCTCCTTCCTCCCCCTCTTCCTTTCTTCTTTTATTTCTCTTTATCTTAATTTTTTTTTCCTTTCCTTCTTCTTTCATTCTTTTTCCTGCTCTTTCCCCTCCTCCTCCTCCCGTTTCTTCTTTTCTTCATTTTTTGATGAACATTTTATGGTGGCACATGTGACAAGAAAGAAGACAGGAGAAGACTCCTTTGGCTTTTCTACACTTGGGATATTACTAAGAGGACTTCCCTGGTGGCCCAGTGGATGAAAATCCCCCTGCCAGTGCAGGGAACTCAGGTTCAGTCCCTGGTCTGGGAGGCTTCCACATGCTGTGCGGCAACTAAGCCCGAGAGCCACAACTGCTGAGCCTGCACTCCAGAGCCGTGAACCTCAACTACGGAGCCTGCGTGCTGCAACTACCAAAGCCCGTGTGCCTAGAGCCCGTGCTCTGCAACAAGGGAAACACTATGAGGAGAAACCTGTGCACAGGGAGGAAGGAGAGTAGCCCCTGCTCCCCCAACTAGAGGAAACCTGCGTGCAGCAATGAACACCCAGCACCCCCAAGAATTAAATAAGAATATTGCCAAGAACTGTGGGAAACAGTACAACATATTAAGGTCTAAAATGAAAGCAATACTTGGGAAACATATTACTTAAGTATTCTGACTGAGCGAATATTCTAGCTAGATCAGAGTTAACTCATAATTGTTAAAAATGATTTTTTTCCCAGGATCTCCTTATATAATTATATATGATTTAAATAGAATGATATGTATTTATAAATCATATTTATAAATGTATTCATAGCTTATATAAATACATTTATATAATAACTTATATAAATATAACATATATAGTAAATAAATATATATAACTTATATATAGAACTCATCTAATTTATATAAATATATAACACATTAATATAAAACATAACTTTTATAAATATATTTAACTATATAAATACATTTATAAATATAGGAAATTGTTTAGAGAAGAATTTCAAGTAAAACAATTAAAATACAATTCATATTCATGTACAATATAAAGGTAGCTAGACTTCCAGATGGAGAAGGCAATGGCACCCCACTCTAGTACTCTTGCCTGGAAAATCCAATGAACGGAGGAGCTTGGTAGGCTGCAGTCCATGGGGTCGCTAAGGGTCAGGCACGACTGAACGACTTCACTTTCACTTTTCACTTTCATGCATTGGAGAAGGAAATGGCAACCCATTCCAGTGTTCTTGCCTGGAGAATCCCATGGATGGGGGAGCCTGGTGGGCTGCCGTCTATGGTGTCACACAGAGTCGGACACAACTGAAGTGACTTAGCAGCAGTAGACTTCCAGAATGTGAGGTTATTGCTCTTTGTAACCTTAGTGCAGGGGCTGATATGTAACAGCTGCTCAATTAATATTTGCTTAAGAACTCTACAGATAGATAAGAATACACACATAACATACACACACACACACACATATAATTTTAAGGAATTGAAAATGAAATGCCAGTCACTTCAAAGTTTCTGGATAACAGAAATATTTTTTCTTCGTTTATTTGCTTTCACTTAGGACATTGAATCAAAGCTCTTGCAATATTTTGAACCATTATTCCTGAATATGTTTTCATAAAATGAATTGCTAATATGATTTTATTTCACTTTCCTAGAAATAAAATGATACTTATTTAGTAAATTTTATAATAAAAATATTTTATTCCTGATTATGTGAATATAATATGTTAATATTTAAAATTTATACAAGTTATGTGTCAAAATGTAGGGATGTTTACAGGAAAAAGAGGTGGCATAAGATACTGGAAATAACATGTTTTGGGTTTCTGGATGTTATTTTACTTTTTGTAGTTGCTATTTCAAACTTGCGAGATAGGGCAAACTACTTCACAAACTACTTTACTGCTACAAACTTTAAGTCGTTTTACCATCTACTTCCAACAATTGATATGAAGAATATTTGGAGATGATATGTGTCCTTCTGACTTAAAATGGACCTTTAAATTGTTTATAAATGTGAAATGTGGGAGTTCATTTTAAAAGATTCCTGTACTCAGAAGATGCTAACAGGATATTGACCTCATAAAAGTTATTTTATTTTCTTGTGGTCAAATTATGCTTTACCTAATAACATGGTACCTATACTCTTATTTGATATAATTTATGTCAAGTTAGTTAAAAAGAAATACAGAGGGTTTAAATGGACTGGCAGTTGTTCTCAATATTGGCTGCATGTTAGAATCATCTGTGAAGCTCTCTAAAAATCGAATTCCCTGGATCTCCACCTGATAACAATTAAGTCAGTAATTTTTTTTTTCTTTAAGCTATAGATGATTCTAATGTGTATCCAAAGTTCAGGACCCCAAAACTAGAAAGTCCATAGATCTGAACTCATTTTAGCTTGCTCTAGAATCTAGTTTATGAGAACCTGGATTGATCAATAAAATGTATTTGTAGAATGTATTCATTAATTTGGGCTTCTCTGGTGTCTCTGCGGTAAAGAATCTGCCTGCCAATGCAGGAGATATAAGAGATGCAGGTTCTATCCCTGGGTTGAAAAGATCCCCTGGAGTAGGACATGGCAACCCACTCCAGTATTCTTGCCTGGAGAATCCCATGCACAGAGGAGCCTGGTGGGTTACAGTCCATGGGGTCGCAGAGTCAGACATGATTAAGCATGCACATGCACGAATACCTGCTAAGCAGCACAACCAGGCGTCAAATCCATGCAGATTGGCTTCAGAAAGCGTGCTCTTACTCAGGTGGTACACAGCATCTCATCTGCAGTAATTGTAACTAACAAGGTTTCAAATGCTTACCATGTACCAAGCCCTGTGTTTTATAAGTATAACTTGTTTAATCTTCACAATTAACTTACGGAACTGGATTTTCCTTATTTTACAGATAAAGAGAGTAAGGAACAGAATTAAATGCTTTATATTACTTCAACTAGCACGTGGGCTCTCAGTCTATCAGAGTTCTTGATGGATCGGTATGTCTGTGTTTATCCAGAGCAGCTCAACATCCCTGCTACATCTTAAAGAAATGAAAAAAAAAAAAAAAAGTTTAGTACCATAAGAGAAGGTATCAGTTCATCAGTCTCCAAGTTTCTGGCACTGTTCTGATTACTACATAACTTTAAATCATTTAGCTCAATAAGCTACTTCTAAGAAAATTAAACATTGAAAACAATAGACATCTCCTAAATTATTGCAATGAATTAGATACAATGTTGAATTTCAGGTGGTTAAGACTCTTTATAATTAAACGCATTATAATAGTTGCAACAGCTGTATGTATACCATTGAGAGCATAATTGTCTCTTATGCATACAATGCAAAGTTTCCAGGAATTCTATTAAGCAATGATTCCAAGGCTCTGTTTTGAAGGAAAAAAAAAAATCCTCTGTATAACTTTACTTGGGCATTTAAATGCAAAACAGAATGCTGCTGCCATAAAGTTTAATCTTTGATAGTAGACGAAAAAAAAACTGCCTTTGCCAAAAGTATTAACTAAGAATACCACAAGACTTTACCCAATTTAAATGCATTAACCAAGAGATGAACTCTAGTTGGTTGGAAGGTGTTTTTCAAATTCCCAAGTGTCTCAAAGAGCAGACATCAAGAGGCGGTCCTAAGATGGAAGAGGAATAGGACAGGGAGACCACTTTCTCCCCCACAAATTCATCAAAAGAACATTTAAATGCTGAGTAAATTCCACAAAACAACTTCTGAATGCCAGCAGAGGACATCAGGCACCCAGAAAAGTAGCCCATTGTCTTCAGAAGGAGGTAGGAAAAATTATAAAAGACAAAAAAAGAGACAAAAGAGGTAGGGATGGAGCTCTGTCCCAGGAAGGAGTCTCAAAAAGAGAGAAGTTTCCAAACACCAGGAAACACTCTCACTGCTGAGTCTGTGGCAAGCCTTGGAAGCACAGAGGCAATGTAACAGGGAGGAAAAATAAATAAATAATTAAAACCCACAGATTATGAGCCCAATGGTAACTCACCCAGCGTAGAAGCAGCGCAGATGCTTGCACCCACCACTAGCAAGCTGGGGCTGGGCAGGGAGGCGCGGGCTGCATCGCTTAGAGTAAGGACCGGGCCTGAATGCCCCGAGCGCTATCTGAGCACACTAACTTGGGCTGGCAAACCAGACTGTGGGATAGCTACCACGCGAAAAGCCCTAACCTAAGACACCGCCAGGCCTGCATACAGGACAAAGGACTGAACAGAGCTAGCTGGCTGCAGACCATCTCCTTCCGGTGGGCAGCCAGAGCTGGAAGGGGGCAATCGCAGCCCCAGAGAGACATTTTCTACCGAACTGCAAGCAGGCTTCTTTGCTAACTAAGACTTCTTGGGGCTGTGGATGGTCAACATCTGCCTGAGAAGGCACACCGGTTGTACACCCAGAAAACTGAGCGGCAGGGACGGGGGAGGTGATAAGTTGCAGCAACCGCACTCACCAAACACCTCATCACCTGAGCTGCTCGGACCTGGGAAGGGCACACACAGGCCCAACCATGTCTGCGCCTCTGAGGGCTACCTGAGTGCCTGAACCTGAGCGGCTTAGACCTGGGAGGTGCATGCACCCCAGGGCTGGCCTCAGACGGTTCCTGGCGGAGCAACCTAGAGCATGAGCAGTGTGGGCAGGGAGGGCACATGCGCCGTGAGTGGGGGCAGGCCCAGTGTAGCTGAGACACTGTAAGCACACGCCAGTGTTATTTGTTTGCAGCGTCCCTCCCTCCCCACAGCTCGACTGAACAAGTGAGCCTAAAAAAGTGTCCACCACCGCCCCCTTGTGTCAGGGCAGAAATCAGACACTGAAGAGACCAGCAAACAGAAGAAGCTGAAACAGAGGGAACTGCCTTGGAAGTGACAGGTAAATAGATTACAACCCTGTAGTTAGTACTGACTAAATAGGAAGGGCCCTATAGATCTTGAGAAATATAACCCAGACCAAGGAACTATCCAAAAATGAACTGACCCCACACTGCCCACAACAACACCAGAGAAAATCCTAGATATATATATTTTTTTTTACTATTTTTACAATCATTCTTTTCTTTTTTAATATTTTTTAATTTTTAAGTCCTCTATTACTCCTTTAATTTTCATTTTTATAACCTACTATTACTTTGCAAAATAAAGACCCGATTTTTTAAAGCAAACTTCATATATATATATATATTTTATAATTTTTGTGACTTTCTTTTTCTTCTTTTCTTTAATACTGTATTTTTGAAAATCCAACCACTACTCTAGATTTTAAATCTTTGCTTTTTGGTATTTGTTATCAATTTTGTACCTTTAAGAACCCAATCCTCAGTACCCATTTTTACTTGGGAGCGAGATTACTGGCTTGACTGCTCTCTCCCCCTTTGGACTCTCCTTTTTCTCCACCAGGTCGCCTCTGTCTCCTCCCTCCCCCTTTTCTTCTCTACCCAACTCTGTGAATCTCTGTGTGTTCCAGACGGTGGAGAACACTTAGGGAACTGATTACTGGCTGGATCTGTTTCTCTCCTTTTGATCCCCCCCTTTTATCCTCCTGGCCACCTCTGTCTCCTTCCTCCCTCTTCTCTCCTCTGTATAATTCTGTGAACAGCTCTGAGCGGTCCAGACTGTGGAGTGCACACAAGGAAGTGATTACTGGCTAGCTTGCTCTCTCCTCTTTTGATTCCACCTCATCTCATTTGGGTCACCTCTAACTCCATCCTCCCTCTTTCCTTCTCCATGTAATTCTGTGAACCTCTCTGGGTGTCCCTCACTGTGGAGAAACTTTTCATCTTTAACCTAGATGTTTTATCAACGGTGCTATATAGAAGGAGAAGTCTTGAGACTACTGTAAAAATAAGACTGAAAACCAGAAGCAGGAGGCTTAAGTCCAAATCCTGAGAACACCAGAGAACTCCTGACTCCAGGGAACATTAATTGACAGGAGCTCATCAAACGCCTCCATACCTACACTGAAACCAAGTACCACCCAAGGGCCAACAAGTTCCAGAGCAAGACATACCACTCAAATTCTCCAGCCACACAGGAACACAGCCCTGAGCTCCAATATACAGGCTGCCCAAAGTTACTCCAAACTCATTGACATCTCATAACTCATTACTGGACACTTCATTGCACTCCAGAGAGAAGAAATACAGCTCCACCCACCAGAACACCGACACAAGCTTCCCTAACCAAGAAACCTTGACAAGCCACCCGAACAACCCCACCCACAGCGAGGAAATGCCACAATAAAGAGAACTCCACAAACTGCCAGAATACAGAAAGGCCACCCCAAACTCAGCAATATAAACAAGATGAAGAGACAGAGGAATACTCAGCAAGTAAAGGAACAGGATAAATGCCCATCAAACCAAACAAAACAGGAAGAGATAGGGAATCTACCTGATAAAGAATTCCAAATAATGATAGTGAAAATGATCCAAAATCTTGAAATCAAAATGGAATCACAGATAAACAGCCTGGAGACAAGGATTGAGAAGATGCAAGAAAGGTTTAACAAGGACCTAGAAGAAATAAAAAAGAGTCAATATATAATGAATAATACAATAAATGAGATGAAAAACACTCTGGAAGCAACAAATAGTAGAATAACAGAGGCAGAACATAGGATTAGTGAAGTAGAAGATAGATTGGTAGAAATAAATGAATCAGAGAGGAAAAAAGAAAAACGAATTAAAAGAAATGAGGACAATCTCAGAGACCTCCAGGACAATATTAAATGCCCCAACATTCGAATCACAGGAGTCCCAGAAGAAGACAAAAATAAAGACCATGAGAAAATACTTGAGGAGATAATAGTTGAAAACTTCCCTAAAATGGGGAAGGAAATAATCACCAAAGTCCAAGAAACCCAGAGAGTCCCAAACAGGATAAACCCAAGGCAGAACACCCCAAGACACATATTAATCAAATTAACAAAGACCAAACACAAAGAACAAATATTAAAAGCAGCAAGGGAAAAACAACAAATAACACACAAGGGAATTCCCATAAGGATAACAGCTGATCTTTCAATAGAAACTCTTCAGGCCAGGAGGGAATGGCAAGACATACTTAAAGTGATGAAAGAAAATAACCTACAGCCCAGATTACTGTACCCAGCAAGGATCTCATTCAAATACGAATGAGAAATCAAAAGCTTGACAGACAAGCAAAAGCTGAGAGAATTCAGCACCACCAAACCAGCTTTCCAACAAATGCTAAAGGAAATTCTCTGGACAGGAAACACAAAAAGGGTGTATAAACTTGAACCCAAAACAATAAAGTATATGGCAATGGGATCATGCTGCTGCTGCTGCTAAGTTGCTTCAGTTGTGTCCGACTCTGTGCGAGCCCATAGATGGCACCCCACCAGGCTCCCCCATCCCTGGGCTTCTCCAGGCAAAAACACAGGAGTGGGTTGCCATCTCATTCTCCAATGCATGAAAGCAAAAAGTGAAATTGAAGTCACTCAGTCGTGTCCGACTCCCAGCGACCCCATGGACTGCAGCCCACCAGGCTCCTCCGTCCATGGGATTTTCCAGGCAAGAGTACTGGAGTGGAGTGCCATTGCCTTCTGCACAACGGGATCATACTTATCAATAATTACCTTAAACGTAAATGGGTTGAATGCCCCAACCAAAAGACAATGACTGGCTGAATGGATACAAAAACAAGACCCCTATATATGTTGTCTACAAGAGACCCACCTCAAAACAGGGGACACATACAGACTGAAAGTGAAGGGCTGGAAAAAGATATTCCATACAAATTGAGACCAAAAGAAAGCAGGAGTGGCAATACTCATATCAGATAAAATAGACTTTAAAACAAAGCCCTGAAAAGAGACAAAGAAGGACACTACATAATGATCAAAGGATCAATCCAAGAAAAAGATATAACAATTATATATATATATATATATATATATATATATGCACCCAACATAGGAGCACCACAATATGTAAGACTAAAATGCTAACAAGTATGAAAGGGGAAATTAATAATAACACAATAATAGTGGGAGACTTTAATACCCCACTCATACCTATGGATAGATCAACTAAACAGAAAATTAACAAGGAAACACAAACTTTAAATGATACAATAGACCAGTTAGACCTAATTCGTATCTATAGGACATTTCACCCCAAAACAATGAATTTCACCTTTTTTTCAAGCACACATTGAACCTTCTCCAGGATAGATCACATCCTGGGCCATAAATCTAGCCTTGGTAAATTCAAAAAAATTGAAATCATTCCAAGCATCTTTTCTGAGCACAATGCAGTAAGATTAGATCTCAATTACAGGAGAAAAACAATTAAAATTTCCAACATATGGAGGCTGAACAACACGCTGCTGAATAACCAACAAATCACAGAATAAATCAAAAAAGAAATCAAAATATGGATAGAAATGAATGAAAATGAAAACACAACAACCCAAAACCTGTAAACTTTTATAGCACTACTATAAAAGTAGTGCAAAGGGGAAAGTTCATAGCAATACAGGCACACCTCAAGAAACAAGAAAAAAGTCAAATAAATAACCTAACTCTACACCTAAAGCATCTAGAAAAGGAAGAAATTAAGAACCCCAGGGTTAGTAGAAGGAAAGAAATCTTTAAAATTAGGTCAGAAATAAATGCAAAAGAAACAAAAGAGACCATAGCAAAAATCAACAAAGCCAAAAGCTGGTTCTTTGAAAGGATAAATAAAATTGACAAACCATTAGCCAGACTCATCAAGAAACAAAGGGAGAAAAATCAAATCAATAAAATTAGAAATGCAAATGGAGAGATCACAACAGACAACACACAAATACAAAGGAACATAAGAGACTACTATCAACAATTATATGCCAATAAAATGGACAACGTGGAAGAAATGGACAAATTCTTAGAAAAGTACAACTTTCCAAAACTCGACCAGGAAGAAATAGAAAATCTTAACAGACCCATCACAAGCACAGAAATTGAAACTGTAATCAGAAATCTTCCAGCAAACAAAAGCCCAGGTTCAGATGGCTTCACAGCTGAATTCTACCAAAAATTTAGAGAAGAGCTAACACCTATTCTACTCAAACTCTTGCAGAAAATTGCAGAGGAAGGTAAACT
>NW_011494817.1:1947612-1954860 GCF_000754665.1 Bison bison bison | reverse complement strand
GGAAGGTAAACTTCCAAACTCATTCTATGAGGCCACCATCACCCTAATACCAAAACCTGACAAAGATGCCACAAAAAAAGAAAACTACAGGCCAATATCACTGATGAACATAGATGCAAAAATCCTTAACAAAATTCTAGCAAACAGAATCCAACAACACATTAAAAAGATCATACATCATGACCAAGTGGGCTTTATCCCAGGGATGCAAGGATTCTTCAATATCTGCAAACCAATCAATGTAATACACCACATTAACAGATTGAAAAATAAAAGCCATATGATTGTCTCAATAGATACAGAGAAAGCCTTTGACAAAATTCAACATCCATTTATGATAAAAACTCTCCAGAAAGCAGGAATAGAAGGAACATACCTCAACATAATAAAACCTATATATGACAAACCAACAGCAAACATTATCCTCAATGGTGAAAAATTGAAAGTATTTTCCCTAAAGTCAGAAACAAGACAAGGGTGCCCACTCTCACCACTACTATTCAACATAGTTTTGGAAGTTTTGGCCACAGCAATCAGAGCAGAAAAAGAAATAAAAGGAATCCAAATTGGAAGAGAAGAAGTAAAACTCTCACTGTTTGCACTTGGCATGATGCTCTACATAGAAAACCCTAAAGACTCCACCAGAAAATTGCTAGAGCTAATCAATGAATATAGTAAAGTTGCAGGATATAAAATAAACACACAGAAATCCCTTGTATTCCTATACACTAATAATGAGAAAATAGAAAGAAAAATTAAAGAAGCAATTCCATTCACCATTGCAACGGAAAGAATAAAATACTTAGGAATATATCTACCTAAAGAAACTAAAGACCTATATAAAGAAAACTATAAAGCACTGGTGAAAGAAATCAAATAGGACACTAATAGATGGAGAAATATACCGTGTTCATGGATTGAAAGAATCAGTATAGTAAAAATGAGTATACTACCCAAAGCAATCTATAGATTCAATGCAATCCCTATCAAGCTACTAAAGGTATTTTTTACAGAGCTAGAACAAATAATTTCACAATTTGTATGGAAATACATAAAACTTTGAATAGCCAAAGCAATCTTGAGAAAGAAGAATGGAACTGGAGGAATCAACCTGCCTGACTTCAGGCTCTACTACAAAGCCACAGTCATCAAGACAGTATGGTACTGGCACAAAGACAGAAATATAGATCAATGGAACAAAACAGAAAGCCCAGAGATAAATCCAGGCACATATGGACACCTTATCTTTGACAAAGGAGGCAAGAATATACAATAGAGAAAAGACAATCTGTTTAACAAGTGGTGCTGGGAAAACTGGTCAACCGCTTGTAAAAGAATGAAACTAGAACACTTTCTAACACCATACACAAAAATAAACTCAAAATGGATTAAAGATCTAAACATAAGACGAGAAACTATGAAACTCCTAGAGGAAAACATAGGCAAAACACTCTCCGACATAAACCACAGCAGGATCTTCTATGACCCACCTCCCAAAATATTGGAAATAAAAGCAAAAATAAACAAATGGGACCTAATTTAAATTAAAAGCTTCTGCACAACAAAGGAAACTATAAGCAAGGTAAAAAGACAGCCTTCAGAATGGGAGAAAATAATAGCAAATGAAGCAACTGACAGACAACTAATCTCAAAAATATACAAGCAACTCCTGCAGCTCAATTCCAGAAAAATAAATGACCCAATCAAAAATGGGCCAAAGAACTAAATAGACATTTCTCCAAAGAAGACATATAGATGGCTAACAAACACATGAAAAGATGCTCAACATCACTCATTATCAGAGAAGTGCAAATCAAAACCACAATGAGGTACCATTTCATGCCAGTCAGAATGGCTGTGATCCAAAAGTCTACAAGCAATAAATGCTGGAGAGGATGTGGAGAAAGGGAATCCTCTTACACTGTTGGTGGGAATGCAAACTAGTACAGCAACTATGGAGAACAGTGTGGAGATTCCTTAAAAAACTGGAAATAGAACTGCTTTATGACCCAGCAATCCCACTGCTGGCATACACACCGAGGAAACCAGAATTGAAAGAGACATGTGTACCCCAATGTTCATTGCAGCACTGTTTATAATAGCCAGGACATGGAAGCAACCTAGATGTCCATCAGCAGATGAATGGATAAGAAAGCTGTGGTACATATACATAATGGAGTATTACTCAGCCATTATACATTTGAATCAGTTCTAATGAGGTGGATGAAAGTGGAGCCTATTATACAGAGTGAAGTAAGCCAGAAAGAAAAACACCAATACAGTATACTAACGCATATATATGGAATTTAGAAAGATAGTAATGATCACCCTGTATATGAGACAGCAAAAGAGACACAGACGTATAGAACAGTCTTTTGGACTCTGTGGGAGAGGGAAAGGGTGGGATGATTTGGGAGAATGGCATTGAAACATGTATAATATCATATAAGAAACGAATCGCCAGTCCAGGTTTGATGTAGGATATAGGATGCTTGGGGCTGGTGCACTGGGATGACCCAGAGGGATGATATGGGGAAAGATGTCGGGGGGGGGTGGTTCAGGATGGGGAACATGTGTACACCCGTGGCGGATTCATGTTGATGTATTGCAAAACCAATACAATATTGTAAAGTAAAAAAAAAAAAAATATATATATATATATATATATATATATAGGACCAACAGACACAGGAAAAAAAATAAAATGATATATAAAAAAAAAGAGTAGACATCAAGTTCCAAGCTACATGTCTAGCACCTTGTCCATTCTATGTATAGATGTAAATAACTGAATATTAAAATAAACTAGTCCTCATTCCCATCATTATCATCACCAAATATTCACTTACCACATTACAATTGCTTCACACCCCTTATTGCTTATCTACAGCAACCTCACTATTATTTATGTTTTAGAGAAGGAAAATAAGACATCTCTGACCAATTTGAAAAAAAAAATTGAGAGGAATTTTCTTTTGTTATTTATGATCCTAATAATCCAACAGTATTATCAAAATTCTTGCCTCTACACAGTATTGTACTGGAAGAATAGAGCCAGATTGTGAGAGAATGTGAGAAAAAAACAACCATGATTTGCCTGAGATGACTATAATAATGCTTAGTTTATAAAGTGACTTTATATATAACCAAGAGAATTAGTTTCAAAATTATTTTCCATTTTTCCCATTTCCAGATAAGGAAATCAGGTTCTAAAATTCAATAGCTTGTACAAGTTCCCTTGTCAAGTAAGAGCCAGATAAACCATTTGGACTGGGACTCAAAATCTAAGTGGATCTGGGTATTCATTCTGGGCTATCACAGAAGTGCATTGCCTAGAGTAATGACAGTTCAAGTAGGGCTGGCCAACGACTGTACAGTGAAGATAAGGATCTGTGTTTGCCACATGTATGTCAAGAGCACTGGTTGGACAAGGGCTTTATCCTAGAGAACACTGACTGAAGAACTTGTAGTTCCCCTTGTACTGAGGGGAAAAGCTCTTTTATTATTGTATTTTTACCCAGTATCAAGACAAATTAAAAAATTCCCAGGGTGATCTTCTCCATTTGTCCTGCTTGGAGAATAATAAAGACATAAGTGACACTTGACTCATAAGTAACAACTTCTTTGATGTAAATTTCCAAGTTATGCCTAGAACTTAGATTGAAATTTTATGTACAACAATGTAAAATGAAAAACATTTCATTTTTCATTGAAAGCATTGAATTTTTAAGGGTCATTTAAATAACGGTCTATGTAATAATAATAGCCTTCAAAATAGCAAGAATAACAAAACTTTTTCAAAGAACAGGCTACTTTTCTTATAGTAAGTATAAGAAATGTATAAGAAATCTAAGAAATAAAGAAATCTTATACTAATTATAAGAAATATACAATTTATATTCTTAAATACTTATTAGTTAAGACATTTTCCCTTTTCTCTTTGTTTTGCTAGTGAACTCATCACTAAACATTTTTCATAAACCACTGGTACAACATTAATAAAAAACCACTTGGGTGTTTGTCAGCTCCTTTTTCTACATGGTTTTCATTTTATATTTCTAGTGACTTTCATATCTCACTCACATTTAGAAATTTGGCAGATTAAATGCATTGAATAAAATGAGATAAAATAACAAATTCTATTTTGCAATTAAGCAAACTGAGATATGCTGAAAGATTGTCCAAGCTCTACTTCACTGACACCAATGTCTTTTTGGTTTTCAAAATATAGCAATGTAGTATTCTATTACTTCAGAGGTTATAGTTGTTGTTCCCTATGCCTGTAAAGCCCCTTCCTTTCTTCCTTCTCTTGGGTGAACCATACCTCCCCACCACCAACACACAAACACAAGCACACGGAGAACATTTTTTGCATAGTTGACTGGAATGGATCTTTACCTGTTGTTATTGCCTCAGAGAGAATTTATTTTTTAATGTTCTATACAAACAAGACACCATGGTCCCTCCTCATGTCATGCTCTACTTTACAGCTTACCGCGTCCAATTCTTCTTTGCCTCCAATCCACAAGTTGTGAGAAAAATTAGTTAAGTTTGTGTGTTCCTTAGTTGACTGTAAGCTCCATGAGGACAAGGGCTAATTCTACTTCATTCATCATTGAACCCCAATATCTAGCTATGATTTACACACAGTTTAAAAAATACCTAATCAATGGGATGAACAAATCAATAAACATATAAACACTCATATATACATACCTAATGGCTATAGGCTTTTTAAAACTAATCAAGTATTTACTTAGTTTATCATTCTTATTGCAGTCCCTCGTATAGTAACTGATGAAAAGAAAAGGAAAAGCCTTGATAAGTTTTCATTAAATGAATGAAAATAAAATTCCCTTAAATTATTTTATAAAGCCACTTATAATCTGTTAACTGGTGGGTTCAGAGAAACATATAGTTGCAAAACCTTTAGAATTGCAATAACCCCTTTGGAGTCTAGAACGTGAGCAGGTAAAATCTGTAAAGCACAGATGCAAAAACAGAATGCAAAAGGTGGCTAAGAGTGCCCAGGTTGGAAAAAGGCCCAGTCAGTAATCCTGCATATCTCTTACAAACCTAATTTATTGTCAGTGATGTTAGCTGAGAAAATGGCTGACAGCACGTACCGTGTGTACCTCTATTTTCATAAATATTCATTTAAACATTCAGACATACTTATTGAGTGGCTTTTAGGTTCTAGAATCCTTTCCTAAGAATCTGAATACATCAAACAAACAAAGATAGATTCCTTCCTTGAGGAGCCCACATTCTAATGGAAGGGAAGGGAAGACACCCACAATAAACAATAATCACAACAAATGGGTATCTTATATGGTACATGGGACAGGATAAAGAGATACAGGGGGAAACAGATTTGAGTAGAGGGGTCAGGAGTACTGAGGCTGTAAGGGAGAATAGGTTACAGTATTAAACATGCTAGTCTGGGAAGGCTTCATTAAGGAGGTGCAGGAAAGAAGCAAATTAGCCAAGACGGTGCGGTCAGGCTCTCTCGCCCTTCATCCTCTTGGCCCTCCCACCACGTTCTGTGAATAAAGATTATGTGAACAACCGAGATCACATCTAGTACTGCGATGCGCGGCACGAGGTACGCGCTTGGCCACGGGCTAGTTTTGTTCTATAAGCACATATAAGCTCCACCTGAAACACCCTTGGTGAAGCAGTCGTGTCTGCTGCTCTGGCTTTTGTGCCGGCCGGGAGAGACTAGGTCTGGAGTTCCTACGGCTCCTTGAGTTTTCTTCCAGGCTCTTGGCTCACACCTTGCCTACCCCGGGTTCAGTGAATGGGGAGATACAGCAAGGCCGGAGGTAAGATTTTAGCAAAGATTTGAAGAAGAGAGGGCCCAATGATTACTTGAGAAAGAGCATTTCATGAGGAAGAAACAGCTCCTGCGAAGGCCATCAGTGTTGGAGCATGCCAGGCTTGTTTTAAGAAACAGCAGAGAAGTCCTGGTGGCTGGGGTAGAATGAGGAAAGAGAATGAATACTAGGAAACAAAGTCAGAAAGGTAATGAAGTGGGAACAGACTCTAGAGGTTCCATTTGACTCTGTTTCAAATGGAAAATTACTGGAGGATTTTGAGTTAAGCTAACTTCTTAAAAAGAAAATTCCGGCTGCCGTGTTGAATATTAGATTGTAGTGAAAAGTGAAGAAGCTGAAAGACCAGTTTGGATGCTACTGCTGTAGGCAAATAAAAGATGATGGTGGCTCGAATCAACATGGTATCTGGGAAGGCGGTTAGAAGTGTAGGATTCTGGATAGATTTTGAAGATAGAGCCAAGAGGATTTCCTGACATTGTCATGTGTGAGAGAAAGAAAAGAACCAAGGGAAATTTTGAGTTTTAAATGTAATAAGTAGCTTTTCCATTCTTTTTTGCTGTTCTACATATTTTTCTATGTAGAATTCCATAATAGCTTGTGCGTGGATGCTACATCACTTCAGACTCTTTGTGATCCCATGGACTGCAGCCGGACAAACACCTCTGTCCATGGGATTCTCTAGGAAAAAATATTGGAGTGGGTTGCCATGCCCTCCTCCAGGGGATCTTCTGGACCCCGGGATCAAAGCCACGTCTCTTATGTCTCCTGCATTGGCAGGAGGGTTCTTTACCACTCGTGCCACCTGAGAAGCCCTATTAATAGCTAATCCTAAGGTAAAAGTCTTACCCTTGAGCAATTTACAATCTGAATTTGCTTTGGGGACTTAAAACAATGCCCCTTTTAATTTTTACCTAATTCATCACTACAATTATGAGGTTAAAGCTGTATTGTAAAATGTCACTGAGCAATTTAAGATTATGTAATACTGTTTTCCTTTCTCAGCTGAAAATATCACTGTTGCTCAACATGAGGAATGTCCTTTAGTTCTAGCTTTTACAGCATGGAAGTGGCTATGTCTTGATAAACTATATGATGCATCTATGGAGTGCTTTATCATTTCTGACATGATTTGAGATGTCCTATTGTGTCCCATCCTCTCCATAACCCTGGGAGACAGCAAGAAAGATATGCAGGAAATTGAAGAATTTAAGTGACTGGGTAGCCACTGTGAGAACCCCTTCTTACATAGGTTCGGCCCACTTGGGTGCTTTAAGCTAGTTTTCCATGAAGAAAAAAGACAGGGAACTTGTGTTCCATGCTCATTCAAAGCTAAATGCCTCACACAAGGGTCAAATCTATGACCATGTGTATCATCACCGATGCCTCAGTCAACTGGGCTTGCAAATCATTT
>NW_011494817.1:1946548-1947512 GCF_000754665.1 Bison bison bison | reverse complement strand
TCATTTTCTCCATCAGACTTAATCACACTTCCACAATCATCTAGTCATTAGTTTCCCTTTATTTTCCTCACTATTTTTGTATTCTCTCATCTATTCTACCTTATCTTTCTTATACAGGAAGGTCCACCAGAGCTCTGCTGGCCTCTCTACAAAGTACTAAAGCTTGCTTTGCAGATTGCAATCAAAGAATCTCAAAAACAAAGAATGCCACCATCAGTACACAGGAAAAATGGGGAGAAGAAAGATGCCATTGCAAAGACCAACAGGGTGTGAGATACATATCTTTTTTTCTTGTCGAATCAGAAAGGAAAGCTATCAAAGAACAACTTGCCTTGCTTTCAAGAGTCGTGTGTGAAACCTACATTAGCAGTGTCTGCCTTATAACCTGACTTCAGGGTCCTCATCTTTTAACCTTTCACACAACTGCTGCAAGCACATGGCTAGGGAAACATAAGGGGGCACAATAATCATAGTGCTGTAATGTCTTTCTTTTCTTTAAGCCGCACAATTAATTTACACATTTCTTTTTTCAGAGGCAGAAATGAAGTCTGATTTGGGAATTTAAAGATAACCTCAGCATTTTTTTTTTTTTTACAATATTGGTCAGTTACAGGGGTAGTGGTGGAAAAGGAAGTCAAGTCATTTAAGGAAGTAAAAGATACTTACTTGCTACAGAGAAAGAAATTTTAATGGACGTAGAAAGAATCCTTTGCAAGAAGTGCAGGCAAATACAAAATGGCATTATTAAATAATGCTAATAAAAAGCCCATTCTTTCAAATCATTCACACCTCTGAATCCTATTGGGGTTCCCTGAATTCCCGGTCCTCTGCACCCTACCGCCGTGACACCCCTTCTCCCAATCCCGGTCGAAGGTTTAAGTGCCATCGTCAGGGAGAAGCTTATGATCTACCTGCTCCCCCAGCCTCTCTCTGAGTGACGAGCCACCCACGCCTCCCCGCACCG
>NW_011494817.1:1943291-1946128 GCF_000754665.1 Bison bison bison | reverse complement strand
ATGGAGGGCCGCCCGGCACGGGGCGGGAGCCGGGGCGATGCACCCGGGAGGGCGGGCTGTGGGCAGGCGGAGAGCCGGGGGAGCCAGGGACGCTGCGAGGTCCTGCAAGTTTGGAAAAGTCACCCGCCAAGGACGTGTGCTGGGTGAATCAGACAGGAATCTCGAGTCCGGAGCCCAGGCTACCGCGGCGTCTCTCCAATGAAAGCTTTATGAAGATCGCTTTGCTCGTATTTGCATAAGTGAGGAATTTAAGTGGGCTTGTTTCCATAGAAAATGAACTAAAAAAAAATCAGAGGAGAAAAAATAAAGAGGTCTGAGCCAAAGGGAGGGTTTGGACATTTCTCTTTCTGTCTCCACGCATACCGATACATGTGCACAGAGGGGCACGTTTGGCAAAGGAGGGGAGTCTCTATTTTTGAAGCCATTAGGTGTTGCTGGGGGAGCTCATAAGAGCGTTTGCTGGCGCTTCACCCTGAAGAAGAGCAAAAGAGGAATCTCGCTGGGTGTAAATGCCAGTGTTCCATTTCTAAAATGACACTTCCATGACTACATTTCCGAGAAGGAGCAGTTTTCTAGAACAGGGGCCATTTTAAGGGGTACACCTGCAACTGTGGACCTTTAAGCTCAAGTTTATGTACTCCCTCTGGGGCTAGGAAAACACCCTTACTCCAGGTTCCCTTATGGGACTTTGCAAAGAATGGGGTCAGAAAGAGGGTGATGGAGAGAGAGGAAAGAGAGGAGAGCTAAACATGACCGAATGGGCTGTGTACGGTGCCAGAAGGAGCAGGAGCTGGGGGTCAGGTTTGCCATCACTGCATTTATTTGGTATCACCTTGGGTTAGTAGTCTCTGGGCTGGTGTCTAGGGAAATGTGTGACCTTGAACATGTAGAAATGTAGAGGCTCTTCTGTGTATTGGGTCACTAAGGTCCCATGCAGCAGCAGTGTCTGCCTAGGATCGAATGGGTTTGAGGATCTGCACACAAGGAAGAGCACCCAGAAAATCTGGATCAAGGGAGCTTCAGGTTAAAGTATCAAAGGCATTTGCAAGCTCTTGGCTGTGCTGTTGGTGTAATGCATATAGACAGGTCTGTAGAAATGGCTGGGAAGGACTATCAGACATGTCGCCTATAGCCAAGAGAATCTGGAGTTCTGAATGTGATTTGGAGAGGTTCAGATCCAGAGTCTAAAGTCACATGCTTTTCTAAAGGTAGCAGTTAAAGAAGAAAGTTGGGTGGCAAGCTGTGATGTTCTTTGAATGAGGGTTGGGAAATACTCTAATTGATTCTAGTGCAAGGAAAATGAATGGCATCCTACTTTAAAGGTTGGGCACTCAGGTGATGGCAGGATGGTTTGAGAGTGATGTTTGAGAATACTGTAATCTGGGCAGAAGGGTTAGCAGAGAGAAGGGTTTCTAGGCTTCTAGGAGGCTACTGGCACCTGCCTAGTGTCCTTGACACCTCTGCCACTTGTGTGCAGAGGGCACAGGTGCCTGTTGCCCCTCAACACCAGCTCATCCTTAGAATGTAAGGATGTGAATCCCAGGGATTGAGATGAGAAAGAGCACATGGGGAAACTCAAGTCCTAGGGGTGTGCCCCAATCCCCCGACCCTGGGAGCATCTGGCTGTGGAGCTGGTTTACCCATCCAGATTCGATCCGAAGTCTGTTTTCCTAAAGGAACTCACTGTGCCACTTGGTGGCACCAAAAAGTTGCGCTGAGAACTCTCTTCTCTATAAATACAAACTACCACCCCTCCCTCCTCCGCGCTTTCCCCCCCTTCCCCCCTTTCTCAGTAGCAGGGAGAATTGCTGCACACGCCGCCCTCAGCTCTGCTGTTCTGCGCGCACCGAGCGCAGGAGATGAGCTTAAGATCATCTTGGGGCGGGGGGAGCCCGGGACTGGAGAGGCCGACTATGCCCCGCTGATCCGCGCGGCCCAACTTTCTGGGGGGCTGGCTAGACCGCGACTCCCTGCCTGCTGCGCCGCCAACAGGGGGTAAGCTTGCGAAGTGTCTGTGTGCCTAGAGGGTCCCCGGGCCCACCGAGGACGAAGGAGCTGTAAGCTTGCGGGGTGCTCCCAGTTGTGTTTGGGGGAGGGGTCGCGGGTGGAGCGGCGGGGGTGGCCAGAACCTCGAGGTTGAAGCCGGCTCCATTCGCGGGTGGCTTCGGTTAAACCTGTTGGCGAGACAGGGCGAGAGCAATCGGGGAAAGGAGGGAATGGCCGGGGCTGGCGAGGAATTCTGCATGCCTTCGGGGGCGAGGTCCCGCGCCCTAAGGCCAGGGGCGGGCGTTTAGAATTCCGACTGGGCTCCACCGACCCACCCGAGGGCTCAGAATTCAGAGATGCGAAGGCAGAGGGGAAGAGAGGGGAGAACCGCTTCCCGGTGGATCGCTTGGCGGTGGTGACCGCGGCTCCGGCTGCGGGAGCACGGAGGACAGCGGGTGGTGCTGAAAGCACTCTCTCCGCTCCCGGTCCGGCCCTCCGGCTCTTTGCTCTCCCCTGGATGTAGCTTGCCCTTCGGACACAAAGCCCGCTAGTTACCTTCAAGCGGCATTGCCCAGGCTACAGCCACTTGGGAGAGAACCCGGGCAGGCCAACGAGCTAGCCAGGTGACCAGAGCCTCGCCTGCACCGGGACCTCACAGAGGGAAGAGGGCAGTCCACCTGGAGGGCTCAGGTGCTGGTGCTAGGTCTCCCTCCGGAGCAGGTGCTGTGGGGAAGGGAAATTGAGGGGCGGGTAACAAGTGCTTGTGTTCACTCAGGCACCATCTCCGTGCTGCCTAAGCTGAATCGAAAGCTCTCGAGTGAGCAGGCAGATAGACTCTCCCACAGTTTACT
>NW_011494817.1:1889703-1943191 GCF_000754665.1 Bison bison bison | reverse complement strand
TACTCTCCGCCGAGTTACTGACAGAGGCCAGTCGGAAGGCAGTGGCTTCCTGCCACCGTCTTGATTCCCTACGTGTTTCATTGTTCTGAGTCCCGTGAGACTGAGCTAGAGCTCATCTGCTGGCCTTTTGAGGCAGCCAAGAAATTATTGTCGTGGGCTCTATGCAGCCCCCCACCCTACCCCCGTGGGGAGCTCAGCTTAGGCTTTCTGCAGAATCTTCTTGGCTATGCAACGTTCTAGACATTCTTTAGAGTTCCGAGTGTTCGGGCATGCCACCTCTTGTTAGGTGTGCTTTGTGTACCTCCTTCCTCTCATGGAGCACAGGGCATCTCTTTTAATTTCTCTCTTATATCCATTTAAAAATTAGTTGTGACTGTTTTTGTCCTTTATGGACGTCAGTTTCTGTTTAAAAGGATCTATGGTTGGGACTTGAAAATCCTGCTTGGTGAGCTCGTCAGATTACTTGGTCTCCCAGACTCCAGCCTTCTCCAGCGGAAACCTTTTCAGCACTCCGGACAGATCCTACAAGGTTTGGGGGTTTTTTGGTTTGTTTTTGACGGATGGGAATAGAATGTAGTATTTCCTACATAACTGCTTGACTGTTTCTTTAAGAGAAAAGCTTTCCCTGATCATTAACTCCAAATATATTATTTAGGTAGTTTCATTGCACTCCCGAGACTGTTGCTATCCCAAGGTAATGTTTTGACTGTAGGTTACGCTCAAAAAGAAACCGAACTCTTTAATGTTCATTTATTAAAGGGCATATTGAGATTATTTGGAGGAGAGGGATGGTATTTGAATATTCAAGTACTTGCCCAGTTCTTCACTTTCCTTTCATAGGTAGACAAGCCTTTGCCATCACATCATGGTACACATTTTTTATGGACATAATGACAAATGTCAAGTCGAAAACTGAAAAATTCACTCATAGGTGAATTTTTTAATATGTCCAACCAGTACAAAATATGCAAACTTTGAGAATGTTGAAGGAACTACATAATATTTTCAGTTTTTACTCTGTTGACATTGTTATATTACCTATTCAATGATTTATCTCATTAAACATGTTTACTTTCATGACTAAAGGATTTTACTAATTCTAATTTTTTTACATTTTTTCAAAACATGTTGAAGGTTTTATGAGTTGTATTATATTGTTTCTTATGGTATTTTCAGAGCATTTTATACAGAAAAACTAAATTAAATGCCAATGAAAGTAGAAAAATGTGAGATACAGTTAATTGTGAAAAATGTTGCACTTATTTGTGTACCATTTTTTCCTCAGGATTTCTGTCCTCATGAGATGAAGAGACACACTTATTCCTCCTTATACTTTTTGCTGTGTTATTTTAGTAGGTAGTTTAAACTAACTTCATAAACAGTGAAGATTGTTTTTTGATATATGGTGATATATGCTGAAAGTGATCAGTTTGGAGTTTGGATAAATTGAAGAGGTATTAATACAAAGCAGAAACCTTCTTACAATTGAGACATACAAGTCACTTTTAATATTCACAGAATTGTTAACACTAGTCCCCAAGTATCATTTAGTTATTTTCATTGAGTAGAGTTTGGGGAATATAAGAATATAGGAGCATCAGAAGACATATTTTAAACATATGACATGCTTGTATAACATGAGAAAATTTAAATTTTGATTTTACATTTTAACTATTTGAAACTAAGAAAACATTTTCTTGATATTTCTTTCTCTCAGTTGGTTAAAATGTAGTTCTATAACAGTTCTAAGAAACATCATGTCATAAGCTTACTTTCATTTCCTTTAAATTCTCAAACAGAAGGAAAAATATTTAGATTTTACCAGTTCTAATCTCATTTGAATTGTGTTTGCCTTTAGTCGGAAGGGAAACTAAGCAAAGGTCTTGATGCAGGCTTATCTCTGCTCTTATAACTATCATTTATTGAGCATAGGCACCATGCCAAGTATTAAATATGTTAATTAATACATATAACAGTCATACAAGGCAGTGATTTTTCTGTCGTTAAAACTGAGGGCTTTTTCCTTTCATTGTCATGTAGCAGAGAAGTGGAAAAATAAAATTATATGTGTATATAATTTTATACACATAACTGCATACATAACTCTCTCTCCACACACACACTTATACACATGAATCTGATTTGTTTGGAACTCAGACTTATCCTTTTCCCATTATATTGTTTTTGTTGTTTAGTTGCTAAGTTGTGTCCTACTCTGAGGCCCCTTGGACTGTAGCCCACCAGGCTCCTCTGTCCATGGAGGAGTGGACTGCCATTTCCTTCTCCAGGGATCTTCCTGACCCAGAGATCGAACCTGGGTTTCCTGCATTGGCAGGTGGATTCTTTACTGCTGAGCTATTAGGTAACTTTAATCTGTGATGTGGCTAAGCACCATGGAATGATTTCATTGTGGTTTCCAGTGACTTATGATACAATTGGGAGTACAGACCCTTGCACAAGATTGCTTGAGTTTGAATCCCAGCTTTGTGGCTTATTAGCTATGTGACCTTGGGCAAATTACTTAGCATTGCTCTGCCTCTCTTCCTCATTTTTGAAATGAGGAACAGGTTGTAACACTATTAACCTCATTGAGTGATTATGGTGAATTAATTACACAAATAGGCTTCTCTGGTGACTCAGTTGGAGAAGCCAATGGCACCCCACTCCAGTACTCTTGCTTGGAAAATCCCATGGATGGAGGAGCCTGGTGGGCTGCAGTCCATGGGGTCGCTAAGAGTCAGACATGACTGAGGGACTTCACTTTTCACTTTCATGCATTGGAAAAGGAAATGGCAACCCACTCCAGTGTTCTTGCCTGGAGAATCCCAGGGATGGGGGAGCCTGGTGGGCTGCCGTCTATGAGGTCACACAGAGTCGGACACGACTGAATCGACTTAGCAGCAGGTGACTCAGTGGTAAATAATTCACCTGCCAGTGCAGGATACATGGGATCGATCCCTGGATCAGGAAGATCCCCTGGAGAAGGAAATGGCAACCCACTCCTGTATTCTTACCTGGAGAATCCCGTGGAGAGAGGAGCCTAGTGGGCTACAGTCCATGGGGTCTTAAGAATCGGACACAGCTGAGTGACTAAACCACCGCCACCAATATCATCTTTGACAGTTTACTCTGTATTTCTCAAATTGATATTCAAAACAAGAAACACAGCCAGAAACAAGTTACAATGTAAAGGAGAAAGGCAAGTCTATTCCAAACTACTCTCCTTAGAATTATTAGAACATTTCAGAAAAAGGCTTTGTGGGAGTGACACATCCAGATGGCTCTTACTTGTCTTCTTTTTTTGATGATTATGTAGACCTTGACAGGATGAGTTTCAAGTAAATCAGCAGTTTTCAATTGGCAATGGCTTTGACCTGCAAGAAACATTTGACAGAGTCTAGAGACATTTTTATTCGTCACAAGGATGAGGAGGTGTGTGCTGTTGGCATCTGCAGATCAGGATGCTCTAAGCATCCTGCAATGCATAGGATGGCAGCCTGCCAAAACCTCCAAAATTACCTAGTCCAAAATGGCAACAGGTGTAAGGTCAAGAAAGCCTAATCTAAATGATTCTATGAAACAGTTAGCTATATTTATTAGGCTTGTTTGTGTGGCTTCTAAATGTAGCTGACTCACATTACATAAGAATTTGGTGGAAAGTTGAATTTCCAAAATGTTTTGTAGCCAGTGCATAAGGTTTAACTAACCATCCCATTTGGTCAGATGGGAAGCAGTAGCATCTGATTATGTTGAGTGTGGGTTTCGGAGCCAGAGAGAATTGAATTTATGTCCTGACTCTGCCATTCATTATATGTGTGAGACCTCTGGCAAGACTCTTCACCTCTAAACCTCAATTTCAAGAGAGATTTAATGTAGGTAGTAATCATACCTACCCCATAAGGTCATCGTGAGACTTACATTAAATTATGCTTATATATTATTTAGCACAAAGTAGGCACTCAATAAATATTAGCTATTAATAAGTAACTAGAGATTGAGTTAGAAATGCAAAAGCACGTTTTCAAGCACCTGATGCTGGGTAATACAATATGCACAATAATGCTCTACAGTCTTTTGAGGTGTGCCATAAATAACAAGAAAGCAGCAAAGGCTGCAAAATAGGAAGAAGTTTAGAATCCCTGCTTGACAATTCAATTGAGACTAGTTAACAGTTGATCACATCATTTTTATTGCTTTGCTTTAAAGGCTGTTTTAGGTCTTCATGGACTACTAAACCAGTTGTGTAATGATTTAAGATGATTTAGTGAGCTTTATTCTACTGCCAGCACCTTTTAATTAATGCATAAAATTACAGACTTCACTTTTGCACAATGTTATTTTATGGCCCCTTTTTGCTTTAAGGGGATTTCAGTTTAAATATGGCATATTTTTCGTCCTGGGCTAGATGGAGGGGGTGCTGGACTTTCCTATTTACAAGGTCACAGATGTGTGCTTGAGATAGCTATGACAATGGAGCTTTCCCCAGACTACGATGCTCTCGGTATCATTATACCCCAGAGTGTCTCTTATCTATGGGATGCACTTGTTTTCAGGAAAATGTATCCGAGGCATCCGTGCACATGCAGTATTGATACCCCTATCTGTGAGGAGGCTGCTGCTCAGGCAGAAGGAATCATTTTAGTGCTGATATCTTGAGCTGTGTGATTTGCTTGTGTGGGGATTAAGTTATATAAGAGACATCTGTGCCAGAAAGATGGTCAGCATTTGAGAAAATTGTTGAGAATAAGACAATGCGACTGTGAATCTGATTACTATGTAAGTTGCCATTTATGCTAAATTCTGTCCACCAATAGTTTCTTCTCCATCTTCACTTAGGATACAATATGAGACCGTATGGTTCCCTGAGGCACAGTACTTTTATGCATATTAAATATATGTCTATTTTCTATAATGGGGTAGTGATTGATTTTATTATGGTATGAACCTAGAATATTGAATAAAGTAGTCTAGTGCTTCTGAGGAGAAGGCAATGGCACCCCACTCTAGTACTGTTGCCTGGAAAATCCCATGGATGGCGGAGCCTGGTGGGCTGCAGTCCATGAGGTTGCTAAGAGTCGGACACGACTGAGCAACTTCACTTTCACTTTTCACTTTCATGGATTAGAGAAGGAAATGGCAACCCACTCCAGTGTTCTTGCCTGGAGAATCCCAGGGATGGGGGAGCCTGGTGGGAGGCCGTCTATGGGGTCACACAGAGTCGGACACAACTGAAGGGACTTAGCAGCAGCAGCAGCAGTGCTTCTGAAAATAGGACCCTGAACCAAAATATCATGTAAGTTATAGTATTTATGTAAACTCTTATCATTTACTACTTTTGATTGAATTATAGAGTACGCATATTTTTAGATCACAGGTCTATAATATTTTGAAAGCTTTTAAAATTACTGTGATAATTAACTTCTTCCCATTATAACAAGAAAAAATATATAGAATATATATTCACATATATATGAATTAAAAAAATATATAGCTAACCCTGCCACATCAGAGTTATAACTTAAAGCAATAATTTGTTCTCTTGGGGATTCTGTTCTGATATATGAAATGGCAATAATCAGACCTTCTGAGTGGTAATTTTGTTTAGTTTAAAATGGGATTAAAAGGGAAAAGGCTCTGTATGCTGAAAATAAAATAATATGATTTTACTATCCTTTTTTTTTCCTATAAGACCCTTGCTAAATGAATGAGTGGACCTCCTGATGCAATAGCTAGGGAGAAAGGGCCTCACTCATGAACTTATATAGAAGCAAGAGAGAGCAGGTTCTTATGGAAAGAACACTGTGTGATACAAAGAATTAATAAACTTAAGGAGAAAGGACTGAGAGTGAAGTTAATGCCACCTTTTACAGTCTAAGTTCATAGACTGTAAAACGTGAAAAGATTTATGCCAGCAACATCATGCATTTGTCCTACAGAAATACATTGAAAAGTAATTAAAGTGCAACACTGTTTATGATAGTAGTAAAATCTATGAAGAATCTAAATATTCAAAAATAGGGAATAATTAAATTTCTGTACATTCATATAATTGAATATGATGCAGCTGTTTGAAAGAAATAGGAGTTCCAAGTGTGAATCTCGACTCTGCTATTCACTTGCTTTAGAATCTTAGCCAAACCATCCTATCTCTCTGAGTCCTAGATATGTCAAGTGAAAATATGCATAAAATGATCTATCTTGCAGTTTTTTTAATGATAGTTAAATGACATTTCATGTGAAATGCTAGCCTAGAACATAGTAAGCTGTGGTGAATTATAATCTTATCATTATCCCCATCTTCAAAATGAGCTAATCTCAAAAGATATTTATAATATATTATATAGAGAAGAATAAAATATATTGCATTGTGGATTTCATACTAATATTCCATTTAAATAAAGTCTCTGTGTTAGAGATTATATGCTTAGAGAATTATAGAAAAGCAGAACCAAGTTTCAGGATGTGATTAAATACTAGTTTTGAGATGATATTTTGCTGGGTTCTAGTCCCAGTCAATGGACATGAGTTTGAGTAAGCTCCGGGAGTTGGTGATGGACAGGGAGGTCTGGTGCGCTGCAGTGCATGGGGTCGCAAAGAGTCAGACACAACTGAGCAGCTGAACTGAGTCCTAGTTCTGCTAAAAAGCATTATTCTTCATGAGTCTCAATTAAACTATATCATATAGAACTCTCCCTAGTTCTGTCTGGCTGTTTTTCTTCATATATCGAGAAGCCACGTGGAACACCAGAGGTTTCTCCCTCCTACTTCTGTTAGTCTGTACTTCTCTTTTTGGTGGTCTCTGTTGCCTGGACCCATTGGACAGGAGGATTTTCATGATCTGTTTTTTAATTTTCCATAGTGGGATGGGGACACGTGTTTAAATCTCAGTCAAGTAGCTGACCAAAGCGCCTGGTGGAGGCAGTTCCCTTTATTCCTTTGTTCAGCAGAATTTATTGAATATGCATTTTGTGTAAGGATTATATCAGGTGTTGTGTATGGCACAAATTTACTCTCTTAAGGGTTTGAAGTCTGTCTGAAAACAAAACTTGTGTATAAATAGTGATAGTGTTGTGGTTTAGTCACTCAGTTGTGTTCAACTCTTTGTGACCCCCTGGACTGTAGCCCACCAGGCTCCTCTGTCCATGGGATTCTCCAGGCACGAATGCAGGACTAGGTAGCCATTCCATTCTCTAGGGGATCTTCCCAACCAGGGATCGAACCTGGGTCTCCTACATTGCAGGCAGATTCTTTCCCATCTGAGCCACTAGTTCAGTTCAGTTCAGTCACTCAGTCATGTCTGACTCTTTGCAACCCCATGAATCGCAGCACACCAGGCCTCCCTGTTCATCACCAACTCCCAGAGTTTACTCAAACTCATGTGCATTGAGTCGGTGATGCCATCCAACCATCTCATCCTCTGTTGTCCCCTTCTCCTCCTGCCCCCAATCCCTCCCAGCATCAGGGTCTTTTCCAATGAGTCAGTTCTTTGCATCAGGTGGCCAAAGTATTAGAGTTTCAGCTTCAGCGTCAGTCCTTCAAATGAACACCTAGGACTGATCTGCTTTAGGATGGACTGGTTGGATCTCCATGCAGTCCAGGGGACTCTCAAGAGTCTTTTCCAAGACCACAGTTCAGAAGCATCAATTCTTCGGTGCTCAGCTTTCTTCATAGTCCAACTCTCACATCCATACATGACCACTAGAAAAACCATAGCCTTGACTAGATGGACTCTTTGTTGGCAGAGTAATGTCTCTGCTTTTGAATATGCTATCTAGGTTGGTCATAACTTTCCTTACAAGGAGTAAGTGTCTTTTAATTTCACGGCTGCAATCACCATCTGCACTGATTTTGGAGCCCCCCAAAATAAAATCTGACACTGTTTCCACTGTTTCCCCATCTATTTCCCATGAAGTGATGGGACCAGATGCCATGATCTTCGTTTTCTGAATGTTGAGCTTTAAGCCAACTTTTTAACTCTCCTCTTTCACTTTCATCAAGAGCTTTTTAGTTCTTCTTCACTTTCTTCCATAAGGGTAGTGTCATCTGCATATCTGAGGTTATTGATATTTCTCCCAGAAATCTTGGTTCCAGTTTTTGCTTCTTCCAGCCCAGCATTTCTCATGATGTACTCTGCATATAAGTTAAATAAGCAGGGTGACAATGTACAGCCTTGATGGACTCCTTTCCCTATTTGGAACCAGTCTGTTGTTCCATGTCCAGTTCTAACTGTTGCTTCCTGACCTGCATATACGTTTCTCAAGAGGCAGGTCAGGTGGTCTGGTATTCCCATCTCTTTCAGAATTCTCCACAGTTTATTGTGATTCAAGCCCATAAATAGCTATACTCTTAGCTGCTTAATAAATCATATGAAAAAGTATGGATGAAAATGCCTCTTAAACGGAGAGAATAGAGTATATCCTGCAAGGTGAGGGACCTGGGGAGATTTTATAAAGAGACTATTTAAAAATATTACTTCATTCTATCCACATTAATCTTTGAGGTAGTTACTGTTCTCATTCCAATTAGGCTCAGAAAGACTAAGTGATCAAGAGCACACAACCAGCCCATGGCAGTGCCAGGATTTAAACCCAGGTTTTCTTGACTCCAAGCCAACGCTCTTAAAAAAACTCTGCCTTAAAGGCCATGAAACAAGAGCATATCAGGGCTAAGTTCCAGTGTGAACAGAACCACTGGGGCAAAGGGATATACACCCAGAAGAGAAAAAAATTTAACTTGACTAGCAGACACCCTGGGCTTTCCTCATAGCTCAGTTGGTAAAGAATCTACCTGCAATGCAGGATACCCTGGTTCAATTCCTGGATTGGGAAGATCCCCTGGAGAAGGGAAAGGCTACCCACTCCAATATTCTGGCCTGGAAAATTCCATGGACTGTGTAGTCCATGGGATCACAAAGAGTCGGACACAACTGAGTGACTTTCACTTTCAGCAGACACCCAAGTAGGGGGCAGTTTTAGGAGAGATCAGGGCACAAGGAAGACTGGGATAGCAATTTGGAAAGCAGATCGCTCAGTCCAACACTTAAAAAATACTACAAATAACGAGTAGTCTTGATAGCAGAAATTCAGAAAATTACAAAACAAAGGTAAAAAGCAAAGAAGAAATTAAAAATTATGCATATTCCCACCACCCAGTGGACATCTCATCATATCAGTTCAAACTGCAGGGAGATCAAACCAGTCAATCCTAAAGGAAATCAACCCTGAGTATTGATTGGAAGGACTGATGCTGAAGCTACAATACTTTGACCACCTGATGTGAGGAGCTGACTCTTTGGAAAAGACCCTGATGATGGGAAAGATTGGAGATAGGAGAAGAAGGGATCAATGTAGAATAAGATGGTTGCATTGTATTACTGACTCAGTGGACATGAGTTGGGCAAACTCTGGGAGATAGTAAAGGTCAGGGAAGCCTGGCATGCTGCAGTTCATGGGGTCACAAAGAGTTGGACACAACTTAGCGACCAAACAGCAATGTTTCCAGACCATGTGTGCGTACATCCACACTCATAATATTTCTTGTGAAAACACAGCCGTATCCGTTTTTTAATTTTTCTCAATATGTGTATAGTTCACTTTTCATCTCCCCTCCCCACCCTCCACACATACACTTTACAAGATAAGCTTTCTATTCAAATTTTTTTTTTCAGTCTCTTTTACTGGTTTCTCCTTGTCTCTGGGTCTTTCGGAGTTTAAACATTGGAATTCCTTGGGGGCTTAGTCTCAGAAGTAGTTTCCTTTCTCTAATTCCTAGGTCATTTCATCCAGTTTCGTGGTGTCCAAAAAAAAAAAAAAAAAGTCATACCAATGCCCCTTCCATTTATATCTCCTATGAAGAGCTCTCTGTAGAATTTCAATCTCAGATGCTTATTAAATATCTCTTTTTAAATTTCTACCAAGTATTAAGGTGGTGCTGGTGGTAAAGAACCTGCCTGCCGGTTCAGGTAGATGAAAAGATGTGGGCTTGATCCCTAGGTGGATAAGATCCTTTGGAGGAGGAATTGGCAACTCACTCCAGTATTCTTGCCTGGAGATTCTCATGGACAGAGGAACCTGGCTGGCTAAAGTCCATGGGGTCACAAAGAGTCACATGCATTAAAAATTGATGTATTAAAAAACTGAGTTTTGGTTATCTCCCCCCAAGTCTGTTCTTCTACAGTTTTCTGTCAACATGACACTATCTTTTTTTTGACCAACCTGAAACCTTAGTGTCCTCACTGATTCTTCTCTTTCCTTCGTAGCCCCAGTCAGATCTGAAAGCAAGCACTTCCACTCTATGGTCGAGATAGATTCAGAATCCTATCAGTTCTCAACCACCTATACTACCATCTCCCTATGCCAAGCCGCTGTCATCTTTCCCACCTGAATTGCTGCAGCAGTTCCCCAGTACTTCTTTGGTTCTGCCTCTGTGCCCATATTCTTGTTGAAGAGTTGGTCATCTGTGTCCCTCCTCTGTTAAAAACTCCTTGAACAGTTGGTCCTTGTCTGTCCCTCCTCTGCTGAAAATTCTTCCAGAAAGTCACTCTCACAGTTTTAAAGCCGAAGTCTTTTAAAGTCCAAAAAGGCTTTGGTCATCACTCTCGCTCTCAGACATGCCTTCTTCCTCTCTCCCCAGTTTTACTTCACTTCAGTCACCCTGGCCTTCTTGCTGTCTCTCAGCACACTAAGTATAAACCTGCCTTAGGGACTTAGCCTTTTTTTTTTTTTTTAACCTGAAATTTTTGTTCCCTCGATATTTGCAGGACTCATTTTCTTTCACAAATTTTGCAATTTAAACTTCTTTGGCTTAGAAATTTTTGTTTTTCCTATGTCTTGACCCTTTCTGCCTTCCTTCCCTGCATTACTGTTTCTCTGTAATCTTCATTACTGTGTATCATACACTATTTTACCTCCTTACCTTGTTTGACAAACCACCTTGGGTTACAGGATCCAGTGAGGGTGTGAATTTGTGTCTTCTTTGTCTACGATTGAATCCTCCGCAACTAGAAGAGTGCTTATTACAGAACAGTTACTTAATAGAGACTTAGTAGACAAATGAGTGATGCTGTCAGAGTTAGGATATATTCTACTGATCTATTTGGAATTTATGCTCTATTAATTTCTTGTAGTTTGGAAGCACATGGGATGACTTGTTGCCTAATAATATACTGAGTCATAGCACAGTTCTGTCAAATTTCTAAGTCATAATTTATTTCAAACTATATTGCATGGGCCAAAAAGTTTGTTTGGATTTTTCCATAAGACGTAACAGAAGAACCTGAACAAACTTTTTGCCAACCCAGTACTTTCCAGGTATCTGAGGTTCATAGCTAGTGTCAGTAACATACAGTCCCCGTGTGTAGTCAAGGCAGATGATGAAGCAATCATTGATTTATCATCTGGCAGGTCACAGTCTAGTGGCCGATGCCAGGGCAATAAAAATACATTTGAGCTAGATAGCCATACACTTCTGTACCTTCTTCTGTGTGCTGATTCATCACTCTCTAGTTTTTAAGCAAACTCCTGTTAGATTCTATGTCCCTTGGAAGTTCAAACTATGCTGGGTGGCCCCTCTCATTTTTCATGGACTTTGGAAATGACCTATTTTGAAAGAAAGGTAAGTAATGTGACCAGGGATGATACAGAGAGTATGTTACAGAGTTATTAGGTGTAGATATGAATTCTAGCTCCACAACTCTTTAAGTGATTGGCTTGTTTTTAAATTCCAAAACCCATTATGTCATTAGGAAAATAGAGATAATAAAATAATACCTACATCTCTGGGTTGTTATAAGGATTTTTGATATACACATAACACATATAAAGGCATACCCACATACAGACCTAGATATACAGTGGACATAGTATATAATCTGTGGGAATGAGAAAAAGAGAGCCTTGCATGTGTCTGTTCTTATAAAGTGCTCAGGGAACTCTCTTGTCTTTCTGACATCATATGTTCTTACTTTTTCTGCTTCCTTCCTGAGCTGCCTGCTTTACCACAACCTTGCCTCTTTGGGGACTTCCTTTTCAGCCGCACTTTTTCTTTATTTATACTTGGTCTTCCCTGGTGGCTCAGACACTAAAGCATCTGCTTACAATGAGGGAGACCCGGGTTCGATCCCTGGGTTGGGAAGATCCCCTGGAGAAGAAAATGGCAGCCCACTCCAGTACTCTTACCTGGAAAACCCCATGGACGGAGGAGCCTGGTAGGGTACAGTCCATGGGGTCGCAAAAAGTTGGATATGACTGAGCGACTTCACTTTCACTTTCATACTTGCTCTTCAGGTAATATTACTCATTCCAAAAGATTTATATATTGGTGACCCTCAATTTATATCTATAACCCAAAATGCTTCTCTCGGTCCAGCCTTACAAATCTACTTTCTTCTTCGACAGCTATACCTGGATGCTTCCAAAGCATCTCAAATTTAACATGTTCAGAAGAAAAATCATTGTTTTCCTTTGCTTTCATCTGTTTCTGTTCCAGTCAATCCTATCTCTATTAAATAGTATCCCAAATATGCCAGTTTTATAGACTCAAAACCCAGGAGTAGACCCTAATTCCCCTCTACCTTACCCAGATCCAATCCGTCAGCAAGTCCAGTTGATTCTACTGGCAAAAGATATCTGATTGTGTCCACTTCTCTCCGTATCCTTGTCACCAGTCACAGCCAAGTCATTATCATCTCTCACCTAGAGTATCATGTCTCCTTATCAAGTCCACTGTCCAGAACAACGACAGTCTTTTCTAAGGCTTTATGTGCCTGTCATTTGTTTACACGTCCTCAATGGCTTTCGGTTGCACTTACGCTCCAAATTCCTTTGATGAGCTTACCAGACCCTACATGGTCTGGCCCTTTCTTATCTTTCCAATCTCATCTTGTACCACAGTTGCACTCACCCTTTATGTTCTCACCACACTTTTCACATGACTGACTTAGTTTCTTTCTTCATTTTATTGTTTGCATTCATCAGGTTCCAGCTAAAGTCGGGTTTTTAGTGTATTCATCTGTAATCTCCATGAGTGTGGTAAGCATGTACACCCTGTTCTCTCTTGAATATTTGATTCCCAGGAGAGAGTCATAGCATGGGACATAAATATATGTTCAATAAGTTAATGAATAAATGCCTGGTGTATGATGAGTGCTCAGTGAAAGATAATAAGGGTAATCATCAGTGTACTTCACTGCACTTGTTACATTAGTCTCTCCCACTCCATAGTTAATAGATATTCATTGAATGAGTTAAATAATTTAGCCTATCATGAGAAGATTATATATATATGTATATCTATATATACACATATACACACACATATATGTATTCTCAGTACATGGGGCTTGCTGGAAACAACTAATAAATACATGAAACTGGTATTTAAAATTCATTCGTTTGATGTGCTGCTTCTAGCCTCACATCACTTTGATGTTCTTACATAATAAAAATGAGCCCTGTTTGCTTACTAGATTTTCTCACTAACACTCTGGATTAAATGAGAGATTGTGATTGCTTTTACTTCAGATTTTTTTTTGTCTGCAGTAGAATTCACATGATCATGAGAATAAGCATCGGTCTCCAAGTCTTTGCTAAGCAAAGTGAAGGGAAAGCTTGAGAATATTCAGATAATTTCCCAGTGACAAAATGTCTTTGCTTCCTTCCCCCCTTGCTTACAGTGCCAATTTCCATACAGAAGCTGATTTTTCCTTTAAATATTGCTAAAAATCTGGTTGTTCTGGAACATCTAGCTATTTTGATGACAGGTTTGTGTGTGTGTGTGTATGTGTGTTTGGCAATATATAGAGGAAGCCTTTTTCTGTTGCCATAGGAGCCAGTGGAAGGAAATGATGAAAATGAAGGTGAGAGTGATTAGAAATGTGATTCAGGTTATATTCATTTTGTGTCTGGACTAGAATTTTTGCGGATCTGATGAGTTTTGAAAACCATTAGTATTCTTGAAGAAGCATCATAATTACATAAATTCCTGAAGCAACATCACCTGTCTTTGAAAGAGACAGATTAGGGAATTAGTCACTTTAAAACAATTTGACATCCTTGGCTGGAGGAGTGGATATCTTAAAAAATAAGTCTTTTGAACAACCCTTTAAATAAACCAAATCACCAATCTGTCCATTGTTTTTCTTTCTTTCTTTTTTTTTTTTTACAAATCATGCTAGAATTTGCTGTAGGCAACCTGGGGCAATTTTTTTTCTTATTCCCAGGAGTTTAAACTGAATTAGATGACTGTATTCATAGCTGTCTTAAGTTTCTACTTGGAAGTGTAGTTCTACATACTCATCTTTCCAGCCCTTTGAGTCTTCATGATGTGGAAATTTTTCCTGAATCAGGAGTAAAGGACTGATTACTGTCAATTTTATTACAGGACTTTGTAATTACTTTGAAGACTCTGGAGAATTAAGTGGGTTGCCAGAGAATTTTCTGTCCTCACCACCTAGCCACCAAATGCCCTTGGAAATTTAATAACAGAAAAAAATCATCTCTTTATATAGCCCCTTTCAATATACAAAACATTTGCATAGCTGATATCTTATATTAATTCCCATAAGGGCAGCCTAGCACATGTTATCCCCATTTTTCAGATGACAAAATTCTGGTGCTGAGAGGTTAAAACAATTTAGTAACAGTTCTTAGTAGCATAACTGGAATTTGAATATTATTTTCTGCAAAAGTTGGTACACATTTCACTATGCCTATGTACTTGGGGTTGCTTTACTTTATAAATCTTCCATACCTCTTCCTTCTATCCTACAGTTCATTTAATGTGCAAATATCAATCTGGCCTCATTTGTTATTTTCTGTATTATATGGAAACTAAACAATACTTGTTGGGAAGATCATTCAACTTGCTTTATATTGCATTTGAAAGGGAGGATGTAGGCTTTTTTTGAAGTAACTTTTTTTTAATTGCATACTCAATACATGTCCAATGCTGGAAATTTGGAAGGAAACAAAGAACGTTTTAGAAAAAGAAGCAAAAAAACCCATTATTTTTATTGGATATCACTAGTGTTTAACATTTTGGGATTTTTTTTTTTAAGATTTTTGTTCATGACATGCTTCTTATTTTAGGATACTTTCCCTCACCTCTGTGTGATAATATAGGTTGACCTCCCACACATAATTTTTGGTTTTGTGTACTCCATATAGGGCTTCTCTGGTGGCTCAGATGGTAAAGAACTTGCTTGTAATGCAGGTGACCCAGGTTTGATCCCTGTGTTGGGCAGATCCCCTGGAGAAGGAAATGGCAACCCACTCCAGTATTCTTGCTTGGAGAATTCCATGGACACAGGAGCCTGGCGGGCTACAGTCCATGGAGTCTCAAACACAACTGATCAACTTATTCCATACGAACAAATAAAGAAATTAATCTAAGCAAAGTAGGGTCAAGATGCTTAGCAAGCTGCTTTTGTTGAATCACAAAATCACAAAGGAGACAAGAAAAAGATTTTGGGATTCTTTTTTTCAAGTTACATCATAAGCACTCTCTTTCTCTGCTACCATAAACAGAAGTTCCCAAACTGGTTATACTTCTGTTGTTAAATCCCCTTTCTGTTTACTTTTCCAGGTGTTGAAGATGATGATCACATGGATGCATTTAACCACATGGTCCCATGAGACATGATGGTCCTTTAGCGAGCACATCTAAAGTACTGGCTGACTTTTTGGGTTGCCACTCACCATCGGACATCGTTGGATTCCATCTGTCAGAACCCTCCTAAAATTTCCCCACCATGCTGTCTTTATTAGCTTGAACTCCTTCCCTAAAATGGTCCTTCTGTTGATCCTGTCAGTCCTGCTTTTGAAAGAAAATGTCCGTGGGAGCGCACAGTCCAGCGAGCGGAGGGTGGTGGCGCACATGCCGGGCGACATCATCATCGGGGCTCTGTTTTCGGTCCACCACCAGCCCACGGTGGACAAGGTTCACGAGCGCAAGTGCGGGGCGGTGCGGGAGCAGTACGGCATCCAGCGGGTGGAGGCCATGCTGCACACCCTGGAGAGGATCAACTCGGACCCCACGCTCCTGCCCAACATCACGCTGGGCTGCGAGATCCGGGACTCCTGCTGGCACTCGGCCGTGGCCCTGGAGCAGAGCATCGAGTTCATAAGGGACTCGCTCATTTCTTCGGAGGAAGAGGAAGGCCTGGTGCGCTGCGTGGATGGCTCTTCATCGTCCTTCCGCTCCAAGAAGCCCATTGTAGGGGTCATCGGGCCGGGCTCCAGTTCGGTGGCCATTCAGGTCCAGAACCTGCTCCAGCTTTTCAACATACCTCAAATCGCCTACTCGGCCACAAGCATGGATCTGAGCGACAAAACTCTGTTCAAGTACTTCATGAGGGTCGTGCCTTCCGATGCCCAGCAGGCACGCGCCATGGTGGACATCGTGAAGAGGTACAATTGGACCTACGTGTCGGCCGTGCACACAGAAGGTGAGTCTTTACCACTCTGAGTATGTCTCGTGCCCTCTAGCCTCCCAGTTAGCATTTCAAGGTTTGAGGGCTAAAATTGTCCTCATCATTTGAGATTCTTTGAGTGTCTCAGTTATACCAGTTATATAAGAAGGGACAGGATAGAGGATGTCTAGAGCAATACAGATTTAAGCTAAGGCGACTGGATACCTGGCCATCATTTGGAAAATGTATGCTTTATGTTTGTTTGTTTTGGCTTACTATTATATTATTTGTACGCCTTCTATAATGATGCTAGGGACTTTTAAGTTCCAGATCTTCACTGAACTCCTGACATTTTCAACAGTTGCTCTGAGTGCCCTCTGAGAGGCTCTGTGTTAAAGGGAGTTACCCTTAAGTACACATCAGGCCTCAAGGCAGCCAGATCTGGCCCAGGTATGTTGTAAGAGGAAATGACCAAACAGTTTACTCTAACAACTATCTTTCAGTAGTGTGTCTGGTTAAATCTGAAATGGAGATGTGTTAGTTCTATCCTTGTATGAGACATTCTCTGGAAGTGTAAGTTTTAATAATTTAATGTTAGTTGGTTTTGAAATTTATTGCTGCTTTATGCTGAAAGCATTGTGAGGGAGGAAAACATGACTGAGGTCTTATACCAGATAATATTAGCCTTATTTATTGTTGATAGTGCTTTTAAAGTTCTTTTGTATAATTTGTTAATTCTCAACCAAGACTGTTTGAACGATAGGTTTGATTGGACCTACAGAGGTTAAGACACGCAAATCGTGAGGTTTGCTCATCATGCAACACTCTTTCTAAGAAAGCATGCTGCCTGTGCTTAAACACTGTGGTATACCAAAGAAGATGAACAATACTTTGTTAGGATTAGCTGAGATTCTAAAATTCTGCAATAACACTGTCTGTACGTTCCAAATAATCTAGTCTTGTAAACTGTGAGATTAAGTTATTAGGAAATTAATGAAATGGCCAGAATAAGACTACTTCATAGGTTGGGAGCCAATCACCAGTTAGATTTAGCAAACCTTTCATTCAATGTCAAGTAGCGTAATATGGATTGCACTGTGTGGCCACTCAATAATATTCAGAGTTGCACAAACATAAAATAATAAGCCTCTGCACTGGATTAAGACTTTTATGCCTTTGGAAATTTTCATACATAATTTTATGGATTATTTACAGAGATGTTGATGTATAGAAGTTTTGTGCAATGGATAGGTGATTGGACTAGGAGACCTTTGAAATTTTTTTCCATAATGCTGGGATTTTTCTTACAAAAACATTAATTTATTTGATTCTCACAACAAGCAGTGATACAGACAATCCACATATTTTGTTTCTATTTTAAAATACAAATGTTTCAAGAATTTAAATAATTCATCCAGTAAATACATGATAGCAACTTGAGAGGCAGAAGTGGGGCTTATAGCTACAAATTTCTAACTCAGTACCCTGTTAGAATTTAGTAGACTCCAATAGAAATACACCCAGAGGATATATTTATGCTGCTGCTGCTAAGTCGCTTCAGTCGTGTCCGACTCTGTGCGACCCCATAGACAGCAGCCCACCAGGCTCCCCCATCCCTGGGATTCTCCAGGCAAGAACACTGGAGTGGGTTGCCATTTCCTTCTCCAATGCATGAAAGTGAAAAGTGAAAGTGAAGTCGCACAGTCGTGTCTGACTCTTTGCGACCCCATGGACTGCAGCCTACCAGGCTCCTCCATCCATGGGATTTTCCAGGCAAGAGTACTGGAGTGGGGTGCCATTGCAGCACATATTTATTAAGTTCTAATATGCAAATAATATACTAATATTCTGTGAAGGATGGCAGTATGTTTCATGCATTATCACCCTCAGTGGGTATGCAATCTGGCAAAGGAGGCGGAGCATGCATTAATACTTGCATAACCATAAATCAAGATGACCAGAGTTACAAATGTTTCTAAAGTAGATTGAAGTAGAAAAAATATAACATCCTGCTCCATGATGATGGAGGCCAGGGTGGAAATCTTAGAGAAGAAAATGAATTTGATAGTGAAATTTTAACTGGATGAATACTGACAATTGGTGAAAATTAAAAAGGCATGGGTTTTCAATAAATAAAAGATGAGACAGTATCTTCCGTCTAGCTTCAGAAGAGTTGGTCGGTCTGTAAGAGATACTAATCCAAGATTGTATTCAAACAGAAACTAGTCATCGTTGATTCTTACTAATTTAAACTTTTTTTTTTTTAACCTAAGTGTACACCAGTAGTGAATGATATAATACATTATGATATGTCCACATAATACACTATTACATGGCTATTAAAATAAATGAGGCACTTTATAGATAATGAGATCATAATGATCTCCACAATCATTTTAAATGAAAAAAGCACAGCATAGTTGTATGTAAATGGTGTGTTATTTGTATAAAATTGAGTTTGTAAAAGCCATTTGATTGAACTTTCATAGAATTGTTCTCAAGAGAAGAGCAAAACTGATAACAGTTTTTCCTTCTGAGGAGGGATTCTAAGGAGTTAAGGAATAGAGTGGAAGGGAAGACTTTCTTTTCTTATGTAACATCTATATGCAAACATTTGAAGTTGTGTGTTACAAGCATAGGCTACCTATTGCGACTTAATAATTAACAGAAAATATTCTCTTTGTGGGCAAAAAAAGGAATAAAATCTTGATTGCCAAATTTAGGCAAATTTAATTATTTTTAAAAAAATAGGCCAATAGAAATTTTGTTGACAAATTTGGACAGAATATTTGGAAGATACCACTGGGATACAAACATTAAAAATCGAAAGAAATGCTCTTTGGTTTGTTGTTTTATGTGGTTAATCAAGAGGTATTTATATTGCTTGGCTCCTCAGCAAGTAAGTGGCTAGTGAAGTTACATGGTGTTCTGTCTTAAAATGTATTAGCATAGGGGCAGTGTGGTAGGAAGTTTTATAAAGTAAACCTTACCTCCAGGGTCAGAAAAGTGCTTGAGTATAACAAAATACAACTCTGTTGGGTACCCTGGAAGTCCTCAAAGGGATGCCTGCCTTTCTGTTGCCTGGCCCTTCAGGAAGCCCCTGGAGGATTTTCGTGAAATGACAACACCACGTCTTACTTGAGCCTTTTTCTTGGCTGGTTTAGGGCAGTTCTCTCTAGCAGTAGGTCACCCTATCCCAGTATCTCAAACTTAACCCCATGTCCGAATAATTATCTCTTTCACTCAGTAGATACTCCTCCTCCTTGAAGAGAATGGAAATTTCCAAATGCTTTTATACACAAGACATTGAGGTCTGTAAGCAGATGTCTTATTTTCAAAAACATCTTTTGTCCCCCCCATGTTGCCTGTTCACTTTATGCTTAAATGTGGCAGTACTTTGTCACTCAGTCCTCTTGGTGGCTGTCTCAAGATCTTCCTTGGAGAATGCATGTGCTATCGCTGAATTTCAGAGGAGAGCACAAGGAGACTTGGATTTCAGCTCCAAGGTTAATCTCCTACACTTGCATTTCTTTGATTTATGGTTTTTGTAGGTTGTGCTAAGTTGCTTCAGTCATGTCCGACTCTGCGACCCCATGGACCGTAACCCGTCAGGCTCCCCTGTCCGTGGGATTCTCCAGGCAAGCCTACTGGAGTGGGTTGCCATTTCCTTCTCCATTTGTAGATTACAGGACTGTGAATTTACTGTGGCTTGTTATATTATGCAGAAATACTGACTGGCCTTGAAGGCAAAGATATTAAATGCATGAAAAAAAAAAAAAGAAAAAATATTTTTAAAGACAGACCACTCTAGCACTTCAGCTGTATGGAGGAAAGGAATGTGCAATGACTAAGAAGAAGAAAATTGTATTCCTTGTAAAGGAGTCAGTCCAATAGCCACTGTCTCTGCTCTAAGAAAGTTTAAAGGGCCCTTTGCTGCCATACATTTGGAAACCTTGGTACATGTGTCCACTGACAGAGTGAGTGGGGCTTGCCTGTGGAGAAGTGTGGCAGGTCAATTGCTTTGGCTCTGATGACTTCCACTAATGACTTCTTCGCTGTACAACTTGATAGTTCCCTACCACTCTCACTTGCTTTGGTCAATAGAACTTGGTGGAAATGAGTCCTTTCTTCGTAGTCTGCCTGTCTTAGAACCCTGTCTTCAGCATGTAAAGGACGAGAGCTGCTCAGTTGTCCAGATGAGGCCACCTTAGATCATTTGACCTCAGCTTTGTGAGAGCACTCAGTCAACACTCACACAGTTGCTCTCCTGACCCACAGTCAGTTTCAGTCACCTAGTAGATCCTAATCAAAACTATAAACATTAGCTGCTGCTACTGCTGCTGCTGCTAAGTCACTTCAGTCGTGTCCAACTCTGTGCGACCCCATAGACGGCAGCCCACCAGGCTCCCCCATCCCTCGGATTCTCTAGGCAAGAACACTGGAGTGGGTTGCCATTTCCTTCTCCAATGCATGAAAGTGAAAAGTGAAAGTGAAGTTGTTTAGTCGTGTCCAACTCTTAGCGACCCCATGGACTGCAGCCTACCAGGCTCCTACACCCATGGGATTTTCCAGGCAAGATACTGGAGTGGGTTGCCATTGCCTTCTCTGAAACATTACCTATGTAACCACAAATTCTTTATTTGTTGTTCAGTTGCTGAATCATGTCCAACTCTTTGAGACCCTATGAACTGTAGCATGCTAGGCTTCCCTGTCCTTCATTATCTTCTGGAGCTTGCTCAAATTCATGTCCATTGAGCTGGTGATGCTATCTAATCATCTTTTCCTCTGTTGTCCCCTTATCCTCTTGCCCTCAGTCTTTCCTAGCATCAGAGTCTTTTCAAATGAGTCCGTTCTTTGCATCAGGTGACCAAAGTATAGGAGCTTTAGCATCAGTCCTTCCAATGAATATTCAGGGTTGATTTCCTTTAGGATTGACTGGTTGGATCTCCTTGCAGTTGAAGGGAATTTTAAGAATCTTCTCCAACACCACAGTTTGAAAGCATCAATTTTTCGGCTCTTAGCATTCTTTATAGTCCAACTTTCACATCTGTAAATGACTGCTGGAAAAAACATAGCTTTGATTATACAAACCTTTTTGACAAAGTGATATTTCTGCTTTTAAATATGCTGTCTAGGTTTGTCATAACTTTTCTTTCAAGGAGCAAGCTTCTTTTACTTTTTGTAGCTGCAGTCACCATCCACAGTGATTTTTGGAGCCCAAGAAAATAATGTCTGTCACTATTTCCGCTTTCCCCTCCATCTATTTGCCATGAAGTGATGGGCCCAGATGTCATGATCTTGGCTTTTTGAGTGTTGAGTTTTAAGCCAGGTGTTTCACTCTCCTCTTTTACCTTCATCAAGAGTCTCTTTAGTTCCTCTTCACTTTCTGCTATTAGGGTGCTATCATCTGCATATCTGAGATTATTGATATTTCTCCCAGCAATCTTAATTCCAGTTTGTGAGTCATCCAGCCTGGTATTTCGCATGATGTACTCTGTATATAAGTTAAATTATTGTATAATAATAGATGCCTTCAAGATGGTTTCCAGGATAAGTATTTTCATTCCAGTAACTTTAAACTTGAACCCTACTGCCAAATAGGATACTATTATAATGTTTAAACTTCAAAATTAAAACAAAAATACATATATTAATATGCATTAATATTCTCAAGCTTTCAGTGAAATAAATGCCATGGGCAAGAAAGAATATTTAAATGCCTCACCCATACCTCTGGTTCAAAGCTAGAGATTTGATATTTTCCTTAAAGTACAAATGCTTTAAATAATCAGACACTTGCATATATTCCATTATTATATGCTTCCCTTTGATATAGCTCAGTTTCATTGAGAAAAGTAATTATAAATTGGCTTTTATGCACAAAACATGTATATTGTACTCTATGGTTGACTTACAGCATTTTCAAACTGCCCAGTTTTGCTGACTTTAGTTGAAACTCTACTGTACATTAGCACCCCCTGTCAGAGTGCCTAGCATATAGTAGATGCTCAAAGACTACTTGGTGAATGAATGTATTTGTATTAAAATAGTATCCACCACACTATTAATGAACATATAGCATGTGGACAAATAGCAGGCACTTGTAAGTTTTCACAGTTTCGATCTCTATAAAAATGAGGTGACAAAATGCCTCCCCTTGATTAATTGTAAAATCCTGTTCACACCCAACTCCGCTTTTTGTTTATGCTGGTTCTTGAATTAGTTACTTCCACCTAATGATAAAGGGATGCTAATTTGTTTTAGCCAAACAAAACAAAAGGAAACATCTGAGTGATGCTCCAGGGGAAACAATGTACCAGTAAGTTGAAATGGTAATGTGACATCCTTATAGCATTGTCTTCAGGCTAACTTTCAGGTGATGATATGGTTCTTCCAACAATTATTTTAAAATTTGATAACAATCAAGCTTTGGTTGAAAGACCTTCAATGTGATTCATAGACTGTGTTTAGAAACTTCTGGAAAGTGGAAACAATCACCATCACATCTTTTCTACTGCTCGAGCTGGGAAGGGTTAATTTTGACTCCACATTCCATCTGTTTCTGTGACTTTAATCCTGTGTTTTGCTGCTTTTGTTATTGCAGCATACATGATGCCCTGCCTCAGGGAGTCCTGCCCCCTCCCTGACCCTTAAACTGAAGTACGTTTGTTTAGCTCACTGCCCACCTGTGAAGGACTGTGACTTTGTTAAGTTCCTTGTGTGAGGATGGAGGCCCTCATCTGCCGCTTGCTGACGTGGCAGCAACCTTCACTTTGTGGGGCCAGAAGCATGGACAGCTGTGGCTTCCCTGTTGATTGACGTGGCAGAAGATATTCCATTTCATAGCGCCTGTGAAATGGTGGTGAGGATGTGAAACTAGCACATCTGCCTGCCTGAGGCTTGCCATTCTAGGAGATACACACAAGAAAAGATCTTTTTACTTTGTTTCCTCACTTCCACCATTTCTGATCCATAATGAACCTGACATCGAGGCCCCAACAAGTGGTTATTTTGAGAAGTTAGTCTGCCGTCTTCTCGGTTATCCGGCTTTGCGAATAAAGTCATACTCCTTGCTGCAACATCTTGTCCCTCGGATTTATTGGGCTATCACATGGCAAGCAGGGTGAGCTTGGACTTGGTGACACTAACTGTGATTCTATGAAGACAACAATTTAGTTTGGAAAGATGAGAAACGTCAGCATGGGTCCTACTGAGTACTTTTTAAGGGGGTTTCATTTTGCTTCTTTCAGGAGTTGTATAGTGTTGAGAGTTGAGATAAATCTTCAGATAGTCATGATGTTAATTCAGACAGAAACACTATTGTTAATTTTATACAATGTTTAACATTGGAAGCATCTTAGGCAAGCATTTAATAACCCCTTTATCTTACATTTGAGGAAACAAACAGTAAGGATAAATAATTTGGCCTTATTTTACATGATCATTCACTGGTGGCTCAGACGGTAAAGCATCTGCCTACAATGCAGGAGACCTGGGTTCCATCCCTGGGTGGGGAAGATCCTCTGGAGAAGGAAATGGCAACCTACTCCAGTACTCTTTCCTGGAAAATCCCATGGGAGGAGCCTGGTAGACTACAGTCCATGGGGTCTCAAAGAGTTGTACACGACTGAGCGACTTTACTTCTACATGATCATTAACAAAGTTGAGTCTCACAACTCAAAATTCCTGTACAAAATTTTGTTTTCACATTCAATGAAAGAATTATGTCTCTAAGAGGTAGAGGGTAAGTTCTTGTTAAGTCCTGTGTACAAGACTGGAATAAATAACCTCACGGATGGGCTCTTGAGAAATGAACTTAAACCTCAGTTGGGTGATGAGGAAGTTGGATTATTTGTCTTTTTTGACAACTCCCTTTCTTGACAACCAAATGTTTGAGATTCTGTTATTCTATGAGTTAAAGCATGGTCATTTATACTATATTGTGTCATTAATTTTCTAGTTGATTCATTTATCCCATCAGATAGTCTGATAAAATTACCATTTTTTTTTTTTTTTAGGTTAGAGAATAGATATGGAAAGAGAAAGTGATTTTTCCCATAATACTCCAGCTACTTAGTGACAGAGCAAGGATTTGGACCCAAGGCCAACTCTTTGGTATCTCAGATAGTAAAGAATCTGCCTGCAATGCAGGAGGTCTGGGTTTGATCCCTGGGTTGGAAAGATCCCCTGGAGAAGGGAAAGGCTACCCACTCCAGTATTCTGGCCTGGAGGATTCCATGGACAGAAGAGTCTGGTGAGCTACTGTCCATGGTGCTGCAGAGTCAGACACAACTGAGTGACTTAACACACAACTCTTTTTAATTAAGCCCAGACTCCCTCCCTGTATATTGGGATAGGTGTTGCTTCAAGGAAAAGTAGAATACACATCTATGAGTCTCTTCCCTTCATAGGAAACAAGACACTGTTCATCCTTCTTTTGAGAAAATCTTTTGAGCATATTTCCTGTGTCTTTGTATCTGACTTTGAAAGCAGCACCTTTCCTTGTTCCCATGGAAGGATTTAATTATAGTAAAAAGAAAATGAATTAAGAAGGAGGCATGTGGCAACAAGTTGCCCTCATAGAGGACCTTTGTGTGCGTCTGATGATAAGTACAGACTGTACCTGGTTGTTTCTATTCTTATCTCCATTGCAGATGCCCCAGCCCGTCCTTCAGATGCCAATTATGGGAAGAAGCCTTATGGTACAATTTTTTTCAGCACAGGAAGACATACTGTTAAATGTTGTAGCCTTATGTATTAAAAACTTCTTTGGAATTCATCAGAACTAGGAGTTATAAAACCTCATCTTGGCACATTTGCAAATACTCCAGAGAGACTTCTCAATTTAACCAAATGTTGAATTGAGGATGTATTTTGGCAAGAGATGTAATAGTCAGATGTGTTCATCTTAGGGGACTTTGAAACCAGAGATCATGCCCCAGTGATGCTTTTTATGCATCATTTTTCACATATTCAGAAAGGGTTTTTTAAAAGATAAAAATATCTAGTCAGTGGTTTTTTTTTTCCAAAAAAAAAAAAACATCATGGGCATGAATTCATTGTAAAACCAACTTAGTTGCTTGTGACCAGCAGTTAGTATAGAGTAGAATATAAATATCAATATATTACATGATAGAGTAGATACTGCTTTGTAAATTTTTATCTTTAGATGCATATAGCCATATGTGTATATGGTTACCATTTACAGTGTTTTCCTTACTGTGTCTTACTGCTAAAAAAAAAAAAATAAGCTTACAAGCAACTAATTCTGCTTTTCTCTTTTAGAGAAATGCAATTCACATACAGATGTTTATTCTTCTGTGACAATGTCATTTCAAATTTAAGGTGTCTTTAGAGTGTGAAGATCATTTACCATTACTAAAAAAAATGTTTGATAAAACATGAGAGAGCGCTTTTAGAAATAAAAGTTGTTCAATGAAATAGGCAAGCTGCAGTGGAGTCATAACCTTAAATCCAGTGTGTTGCAAAGACATCTCAAGAATTTACATTTCTTGACCTTTTAGATCACTCTAAGTAGTAGTATGAACACAGGCAGGTTTGAATGAAAATCCTGATTAATATTCTTGCTAGTTGGATGGATTTTGGACAAGTAAGTTATTTAGTTTCCTCATTATTAAACTGAGATGATAATTCCTGCCCCATAAGACTGTTTTGAAAAGTAAGCATAAAGCAGTTAATGTTTGGCACAAAGCAAGTGCTCAATAAGTGCGTTCTAAATTTGCCTGCCAGGGACTTGCCTTGCCTTACCTTGGGCATGAAGACAAATGCATCGATAATGTTTCAGTTTGGCTTTGGTTGGTTAAAATTGATTATTGGATGAGATGGAAAGTTAGCCAGGAAAGTGAACAGTAAATACAGTGAGTTTTAGATTCTTCCTGATTTTCCTTTTGGAAGTTGGGTCTGTAATCACGTATTGTGACATAGGGTTCTTAGTGCTTTGGAACAATTGTAACTGGATCCCACAACCTCTCCTCCAGTAGCTGAGATGCATTGTGGTGTGGTATAATGAACAAGGTCTGAGGAGTCCTCACTAGACTGCTTACACCATTATCTCCAGTGTGTGAGGGTGCAGGTAGGGGGGCCAGGAGGGAATCAGGTTATATAAACACGAGATTATAGGCGGAAAGTTGATGCTGTATTGTAAGCACTTCTGAATTGTCACTTTTATAAAGAACATGAATATCTTTTGTAGTAAAAAAAAGCACAATGGTTCCATAACTTCTTTATAAATTTCAAATTAGACTTGCTCCATCACCTTCACTCGTCAGTAACTGCAACTTTGTTAATGAAAGCTAAGCTGTAGCACATTGAGGCATGCCATGGGCTTGAGTTTAAAGCTGAAAGGATATAACATGGACTTCAGGAAATAAAACAGACTATATCTAAAAATAAATAACATTAAATAAGTTATAATATATTAATATAAGTTAATATTAATTATATCATAATTAATATAAATATATAATATAGTGTAAATATACTATAAATATTAGTCAATATAAATTATAATAATATAAATTAAATAAATTAATAATAAATATTTAATAATAATAAATGGACTATATTTAATAGCTATTCTAGTTTATAAACAAAACAGATGCTGTCTTACACATCATTAAAGCTCAGCTATAACAATGACAGTAATAACTTATTTATCAATTATTTAATGTGTTATCACAAATTACCTGTTTTTTTATAATCTGTGAAGTGGTATCAAAATACAAATGTTTATGCTATTATTAGTATATTATTACTAATATTGTTTGAAAGTCAATCTTACCCATAGCTACAATGAGAAGTAGATAGCAAATAAGCAAAGCAAAAAGAGTGTGTCTATGCTCCTTTTCTCAAGGACTCTAAAAACAAAAAAATTTGTATCTTTGACAATTCTTTCATCATATTTCTTTTTTTGTTGATTGTGTAACATTTTTTAGAAGTTTTATATCAGCTTTTCACCAGATTTTGGTTCAGAATTCAATCTTTGATTCTTCTTGAAGAGAGTAGAGGGCCATTAATATTAAGGACAGCTGTATTCTTGCATTGCTGCATGATGGCTTTATACCCTTTAAAGAAGCTGGAGAAATTTAAAAGTAAGACATATTGAAGTATTATGTTAGTTTAATGTCAATTTTATGGAATTTGAAAAAAATTTAAAAATGAAGCTCATAATAGGTTTTATTGTAGTAAATTGAGAAAAGAGAAAAACTATATTAAGAAACTGAAAAAGTTAAGCTATCTGGCTATATTATTTATGATCAAATTTAATTTGATTGTTTTCAGTTCCCATGTTAGTACTCTCCTCCATTATCAGTTCGGCTCAGTCACGTCCGAATCTTTGCGACCCCATGAACTATAGCACGCCAGGCCTCTGTGTCCATCATCAACTCCTGGAATTTACCCAAACCCATGTACATTGAGTCGGTGATGCCATCCAACCATCTCATCCTCTGTGGTCACCCTCTCCTCCTGCCCTCAATCTTTCCCAGCATCAGGGTCTTTTCAAATGAGTCACTCTTCACATCAGGTGGGCAAAGTATTGGAGTTTCAGCTTCAGCATCAGTCCTTCCAGTGAACACCCAGGACTGATTTCCTTTAGGATGGACTGGTTGGATCTCCTTGCAGTCCAAGGGACTCTCAAGAGTCTTCTCCAATGACACAGTTCAAAAGCATCAATTCTTTGGTGCTCAGCCTTCTTTATAGCCCAACTTTCACATCCGTACGTGACCACTGGAAAAACCATAGCCTTGACTAGACAGATCTTTCTTGACAAAGTAATGTCTCTGCTTTTGAATATGCTGTATAGGTTGGTCATAACTTTCCTTCCAAAAAGTCAGCATCTTTTAATTTCGTGGCTGCAGTCACCATCTGCAGTGATTTTGGAGCCCAGAAAAATAAAATCAGCCACTGTTTCCACTGTTTTCCTATCTATTTGCCATGAAGTGATGGGACCAGATGCCATGATCTTTGTTTTCTGAATGTTGAGCTTTAAGCCAACTTTTTCACTCTCCACTTTCACTTTCATTAAGAGGCTCTTTATTTATTTATTTATTTTTTAATTTAATTTCATGATTACAATACTGTTATTTGGCCTTTATTATTTTCATATTTATATAAAGATTTTTGAAACATACAGACTTGAGTCATATAAAACTTGACAAACAATACTACTAAAAATATCATCGTTGAGTGGAACCTGATTTTATTTTATTTATTTATTTTTTTCCATTCTACTGTTTAATTTAATTTTTTTTAAATTTAATTTTATTTTTAAACTTTACATAATTGTATTAGTTTTGCCAAATATCAAAATGAATCCGCCACAGGTATACAGGTGTTCCCCATCCTGAACCCTCCTCCCTCCTCCCTCCCCATACCATCCCTCTGGGTCGTCCCAGTGCACTAGCCCCAAGCATCCAGTATCGTGCATCGAACCTGGACTGGCATCTCGTTTCTTACATGATATTTTACATGTTTCAATGTCATTCTCCCAAGTCTTCCCACCCTCTCCCTCTCCCACAGAGTCCATAAGACTGTTCTATATATCAGTGTCTCTTTTGCTGTCTCGTACACTGGGTTATTGTTAGCATCTTTCTAAATTCCATATATATGCGTTAGTATACTGTATTGATGTTTTTCCTTCTGGCTTACTTCACTCTGTATAATAGGTTCCAGTTTCATCCACCTCATTAGAACTGATTCAAATGTATTCTTTTTAATGGCTGAGTAATACTCCATTGTGTATATGTACCACAGATTTCTTATCCATTCATCTGCTGATGGACATCTAGGTTGCTTCCATATCCTGGCTATTAAAAAATATGGAACGCTTCATGAATTTGCGTGTCATCCTTTTGCAGGGGCCATGCTAATCTTCTCTGTATTGTTCCAATTTTTAGTATATGTGCTGCCGAAGCGAGCACAAGAGGCTCTTTAGTTCTTCTTCACTTTCTGCCATAAAGGTGGTGTCATCTGCATATCTGAGGTTACTGATATTTCTCCCGGCAATCTTGATTCCAGCTTGTGCTTCCTCCAGCCCACCGTTTCTCATGATGTACTCTGCATATAAATTAAATGAGCAGGGTGACAATATACAGCCTTGACATACTCCTTTTCCTATTTGGAACCAGTCTGTTGTTCATGTCTAGTTCTAACTGTTGCTCCTCATCCCTTATCAGTTCAGTTCAGTTCAGTTGCTCAGTCGTGTCCAACTCTTTGCGACCCTATGAATCACAGCACACCAGGCCTCCCTGTCCATCACCAACTCCTGGAGTCTACCCAAACTCATGTCCATCGAGTTGGTGATGACATCCAGCCTTCATCCTCTGTTGTCTCCTTCTCCTGCCCCCAATCCCTCCCAGCATCAGGGTCTTTTCCAATGAGTCAACTCTTTGCATAAGGTGGCCAAAGTATTAGTTTCATAGATGAGCATAATTATTAATAATTCGTAGTTTTTTTCTTTTTAATTTATTTATTTTTTAATTTAAATTTATTTATTTTAATTAGAGGCTAATTACTTTACAATATTGTATTGGTTTTGCCATACATCAACATGTATCCCCCACGGGTGTACACGTGTTCCCAATCCTGAACCCCCCTCCCACCTCCCTCCTCATATCCAGAGGAAATAACAAATATAAACAATAATTAATTTTCTTACAATTAATATTGAAACTCTACGTTTTTATTAAAAATATATGGTGGTGAATCAGGCTGGCAATATTAATTACATAAATTTATATTTATATGCAATCAATAACAGTAAACTGTTATTGATAATGAAAAATTCCAAATTATTTGGCAATTTGTAGGTACTTTCATTTACTGAATTGCACAAAATTATGAAAATAATTAAAAACTGGGAGCAAAACTTTTGATTTGAGAGAATATTTTACATAAAATGTATTATACATTTTTGACAAAGTGCAATATATTTCAATACAAGTATATAGTATAGAAAAGCATACTTAATAGAGCTTGAAGTCCATGTGATGCTATAATGAATGAATGAATTTGCTCATTAAACATTTACTGGGAATATACTATGAGCTAGACTCTGTCGTACATAATATGAAAAGGTAAGATGGAAACACTTGTCAGCATGTGACTTTTCTCAGATATATAACCAAACCCTGATCTCATACTAAGATAAAATGTACACTTATAGAAAGAATAGGGTATGTGTAAGCAGGAACTCATAAAGTGCACCTGTCTGGCAAGAGATTAATGTATTAAGCAAATTGATTGAAAGAAGTCTTTATTAAGTGTATATAATTTAGAAAATTATAGAGAATATAAAGATTTTTTTTTCCTCAAAGCAATCTCCACTTACCAGTCCTTACCAAATAATACCAGTGAGATATGTTATCCTATAAGCAGGATATTTACATGACTAAGGTGAATAGGGATGGATATCTCTGTCAGAAGAAAAAAATGAAAAGAAATAAGCAGTGTGCTCCATCATTTTGTTTAACACAATATGATTGTATACTTGCCTTGTGCTTAGTATTCTGGAATTGAAGGGAGCCATGTGAAGTGCCATTGGTGACCTAGTTTTGGTTTTGTTAATATTGTTTAATGCCCCTGGTCTATTATGAAGTTTTTGTTCCATTCAAGATAGGAGATCTGATCTATGTGCCAGAAAAATGCTTTTTTTATTTAATAAAAAGGAAAAATTTTAATCTCCCTCACTGACAGATATAGCAGATAACCGCAAACAATAAGCTGTGGAATGCATTATCATACATTATCACTAGTAATTAAGATATTCTCTGGCTTAACAAAGTTGAAATAATTTATTTTCTGAACTTCAGACTTCTGATAATTATCTAGTTATGGGGAACCCTCAGAAAACTTAAATAAAGAAACTTTTTCTCCCTTTTAATCATACTACATTTTTCTTGGTACAAACAGCATTCTTTGAGCAAAGTTATTCATTATCTCAAACCTATCTCTAATTTTGATGTTATGTGGTATCTGGATTTTTCTTTAAATTTTCAAGCCTCCCCCTCATCTCTGAGTCTTTTCTGAGTCTTAAACTCTCTAAAAAGCATCAAGTTCTTTTGAGTAATCATTGGAATTAATGGTTGTACTGAATTGGTTTCACTTACTTGAAAAATGCCTTTTTTCAGGAGGCTGTGCTGCTTTGTGACTTTAGGCAATAGTGTTTTGGATTTGTCAGGAACCTAGCCTCAAAGCCTATTATATACTTTTGTTTTACCTTCACTTTGTCAGAAGATGGCAAATTATTGTGTATGGTTAGAAGGTTTTTTTATTGTATATGGTTACTGGTTTTTCAGTAGTCATGTATGGATGTAAGAGTTGGACTATAAAGAAAACTGAGCGCCAAAGAATTGATGCTTTTGAGCTGTGGTGTTAGAGAAGACTCTTAAGAGTCCCTTGAATTGCAAGGAGATCAAACCAGTCCATCCTAAAGGAAATCAGTCCTGAATATTCACTGAAAGTACTGATGTTGAAGCTGAAACTCCAAAACTTTGGCCACCTGATGCGAAGAGCTGACTCATTTGAAAAGACCCTGATGCTGGGAAAGATTGAAGGTGGGAGGAGAAGGGGACGACAGAGGATGAGATGGTTGAATGGCATCATTACCTCGATGCACATGAGTTTGAGTAAACTCCAGGAGTTTGTGATGGACAGAGAAGCCTGGCGTGCTGCAGTCCATGGGATCACAAAGAGTCGGACACGACTGAGAGACTGAACTGAATTGAGAAGGTTTAAAGAGACTGAGGAGAATATAATACTTGTGCCATCAATAGAAAGAAAAAATATCATCTGTAAACATGAAGAAGAAAAATAAGCTCTCAAGCTCTTTATATACAACACACTAAAGTGGTCATTATTGGACTTTCAGAAATTGTACACAATTTCTGAAATGCCTTAACCATTCCTGAAGAAAAGCAGAAATGCTGAAGTGATTGAATTTGAATATGGAAAACTTGACTTTTGATCCAGGTACCACATCAAAGAATTTGGTTTTGAGATCAGTGGAAAGAGTATTAATCTTGGAATTATTCCGGAGACCATATTTGATTTCCCACTTTGGGATGACCTTGGGAAGTTCACTGAACCTTTCTGAATACATGAATTCTCATTTGCAAGAGGACAGAAGACTACATCTGCACTTTCTGTACTCATGTTTTGTTATGATGGTCAATTGAATAATCAGTTAATGCACTTTGTAAATCTAAAGCTGCCTGATATCTTAATTAAATATTAAATGAACACTTACTGTGTGCCAAGATCTATATGCTTGGACTTTCACAAAATATTTTGCTTTTACAAAATATTGAGTACAGTACTGTGAAAATTAGATGCTAGTCAAAGACTTCATTAATAACATTTTCACCACAGTAAGTACAGTAATGATAACTGTAACAGTAAGAGTTCAAAAAATCGTAGCTGTTATTTTGTGTTCTTTTTTCAATCTCAATTTTAGGAAAGAGAAACTCAGGGTTTAGAAATTTAAATAACTTGTCTATAAAGTAGCAGACTTCCTGGTGGCAGGATACCAGTTGGAAAGGAAATTTAATGTTCAGAGAACATTTATTTTAAGGACACTCAGTTTTACAAGCAATTGTGTTTTTGTTATATTGAAAGATTTATATTTTTACTGTTTTTATCATTGAGTCTAAGGGCTTAGACTCTATGGTTAAATAGGCCAAAATTTGAGCAAGTTACATCATAACCTCTGTACATCTCAGCTTCAATTGTTCAGTGATTGATGACGTTGATGTTGCTGATGATGGTAGAGAGCCATTGCAAGGTGTTTCCCGGATGTCCAGGCACTTTGCTGAGTTCTTGTACTACATGGTTCTTGTACATACATGGATTCATCCAATACATCAATCATATGAGATGGTACTATCATTATCTCAGTTTTATAGATGTGGGAACTGAGTCACAGAAATTAAGAATACTGGCTGACCTACATCAACTATTTATTGTGCAAATTAAATGAGCCTTTTAAATATATAAAACATTTATGGTGTGCAGTTCATAGCAAGCAGTCAATAAATATCATCCATTACTACCAATTTAATTATTAGAAGTATATTTTTCTTGGCCTAATAATGGATTCAAATGTAAATTCTTGGCCTGTGTTTGCACTTTGAAGCATCGTCATCCTATCCTTCTGGTAGCTGAAAACAACTTAAATGATAGTAAAAACAAGACAGGCACAAATGATACATTTAAAAACATATGTTGTTTCCAGATACAAAAGTAATATATAGATATTATTTAACATTTGGAAAAGAATAAAGTAAAAAGTAATCTTAAAAGTCCTTAATATAACAGCAATAAAACATTTTTGGTATCTTTTTACCTATCTTATGCATGATTTTAATAACTAGTTATAACTAATTTTAAATTTTGCAATTTTTGTTCACATTTTTAAACTTAACATTGTAAAGAGAACAATTCCTTATTTTCCATACCTTTTATGCACATTATTAACAATGGTTATCTATTATCTTTTCTCCACAACATTACAGATATGAGGGCCAGTAGACAATTTTTATTTTTTACAATTATGAAAAGTGTATAAATGAACATATTTTATGTGGTATTTACCTTTGTATTTAAAAGTTTTTCTTAGATAAATTAATAACAACAACTATTACAAATGCCACAAGTAAAAAAGATTAAATTCCTGTATTAACTTTAAAAGGGTATGAACAACTTTTAAGACTCAGTATTTGACTGTTTATAATACAGCAAGATTGAATTTTTAAATAATTGCTGGCAAAAAAAATTCAGGTAATGTAAGTATATTTAACTAAATACTAGCTTTCTTAGGAAGCAAAGCATTGCATTTCTCCCTGCCCATATATGACCCTTGGCTTCCTTGATGACCCAGTGGGTAAAGAATCTGACTGCAATGTAGGAAACACAGGAGACACAGGTTGGATAACTGGATTGGGAAGATCCCCCTGGAGGAGGAAATGACAACCTATTCCAGGATTCTTGCCTGAAAAATCCCATGGTCAGATGAGCCTGGTGGGCTACAATCCAAAGGGTTGAAAAGAGTCAGACATGACTGAGTGACTAAGCATGCACGTAATGTATGGCTCCATCAAAGTCGTATTCAATTAAAGTTTTTGGTACTATAAAATAAATTCTGAAGATTTAAATATATAAAGTGTGCACCAGTTATGAGGTTGTTATTAACCTACCGTAGAGACCTCATCTCTATGGTGAATCATCCTCCTTCATAAGTCCTACTCTTAACCATACACAGACATTTTATTGCCACTTTAGTCACACTCCTTCTTTATTAAGAATAGTCATAGTGACGTATAACTGATATGCAACAAGCTGTACACATTTGATATTTACAACTCGGTGAGTGTGAGCACACGCATACACCTGTGGGACTATCTTTTAAGTCCACCTGCACTGAATGGCCAGAATTCTTCTAATCATGTTTCATCCATCTTTGATGTTTGGTCCTGCTTCCTCCATGGGCTCCTTAAGCCCGTGTATATCATTCTTTCCCATTTTCTGTCGTAAACTTTGCAGTGTTTGTCCCCATTATTATAATACTTTATAACGCTTTGCAATTTTGTGTCTGTGCCCTATTGTCTTAATGAAGCATAAAAGGAGGTGAAAGCATAGAATTTGGAATTAGAATATCTCGATCTGAGGTTCTCAATTTTAAGCTATCTTGCAAACATGATATAGCACATCTTAAGGTCTTTCTTTATATATTTTAAAAGAGTTGTTCTTTAAGATTACTGTAGATTGACTGAGAAGGGGCATGAGCAGCATTTAGCTGGTAAACTGGCTCTCAGGGGGATATAGTTTGTAATATTTGCTGACTTCCCATCATGGCCAACTTTAAGCTAACAACAGGATGGGGGGATATTTGTTTTTCAGTCACTAAGTCATATCCGACTCTGTGATCCCATGGACTGCAGCATGCCAGGCTTCCCTGTCCTTCACCATCTCTAGAAGTTTGCTCAAAGTCATGTCCATTGAGTCAGTAATATCATCCAACCATCTCATCCTCTGTTGCTCCCTTCTCCTCTTGCCGTCAATCTTTCCCAGCATCAGGGTATTTTCCATTGAGTCAGTCTTTTGCAGAGGTAGCCAAATGTATTGGAGCTTCAGCTTCAGCATCAGTCTCTCCAATGAACATTCAGGTTTAATTTCCTTTAGGATTTACTGGTTTGATCTTGCAGTCCAAGGAACTCTCAAGAGTCTTCTCCAGCACCACAATTTGAAAGTATCAATTCTTCGGTGCTTATCCTTCTTTATGGTTCAACTTTCACATCCGTACATGGCTACTGGAAAACAAGCTTTGACTATATTGACCTTTGTCAGCAAAGTGATGTCTCTGCTTTGTAATATGCTATTTAGGTTTGTCATAGCTTTTCTTCCAAGGAGCAGGTGTCTTTTGATTTCATGGCTAAGGTCACCATCTGAAGTGATGGTGACCAAGATGGGCTCCAAGAGCCCAAGAAAATAAAAGCTGCCACTGTTTCCACTTTTTCCCATCAGTTTGCTATGAAGTGATGGGACTGGATGCCATGATCTTAGTTATTTGAATGTTGAGTTTTAAGCCAGCTTTTTCACTCTCCTCTTTCAGCCTCATCAAAAAGCCCTTTGGTTCCTCTTTGCTTTTTGCCATTAGAGCAAAGAGAAACTAAAGAGTCTACTTAGGTGAGATGTCTGGAATTGTCTGAATGGAAGCTACCTCCTACACACTACTGGCCCCAGGGGGCTTTTCTGGGGTGATGAAAATGCTCTGTACTTTGGGGTAGTAGTTACTTTGGTGTACACGGTTGTCCAAATTCACTGCACTGTATAATAAAGATATGCATATTTCACTGTAAAGAAAAAGACTACTGAAATGGTGGTAGTTGTTATCTCATTACTGTAGCTAAAACTGAGTATTTATTATGTTCTAGGAAATGTGGTTCTATTTTGTTTAATCCTTACAACGATGCTCTGAGTTAGGTAAAATTATCATTACTATTTAACAGATGAGGAAATGGAGGCAAAAAGGGACTAAATAAAAGAATATATTTATCAGAATGTATCCTTAAATAGTCTGCATGGTCATGTGATTATTGCTGCCTTACTTTTTAAAAAATTAATTAATTAATTTATTTTACTTTAGAATATTATAGTGGTTTTGCCATACATTGACTTGAATCCACCATGGGTGTACATGTGTTCCCCATCCTGAATCCCCCTCCCTCCTTCCTCCCCATCCCATCCCTCTGGGTCATCCCAGTGCACAGCCCCAAGCACCCTGTATCATGCATAGAACCTGGACTGGCGATTCATTTCACATATGATAATTTACATGTTTCAATGCCATTTTGCCATATCATCCCACCCTCTCCCTCTCCCACAGAGTCCAAAAGACTGTTCTATACATCTGTGTTTCTTTTGCTGTCTCGCATACAGGGTTATCGTTACCATCTTTCTAAATCACATATATATAGGTGAAGTCGCACAGTCGTGTCTGACTCTTTGCAACCCCACACAGTGTAGCTTAACCAAGCTCCTCCGTCCATGGGATTTTCCAGGCAAGAGTACTGGAGTGGGTTGCCATTTCCTTTTCCAGAGGATCTTCCTGACCCAGGGTTCGAACCCAGGTCTCCCACATTGTAGGCAGACGCTTTACCATCTGAGCCACCAGGGAAGTCCATATATGCGTTAGTATACTGTATTGGTGTTTTTCTTTCTGGCTTACTTCACTCTGTATAGTAGGCTCCAGTTTCATCCACCCCATTAGAACTGATTCAAATGTATTCTTTTTAATGGCTGAATAATATTCCACTGTCTGTATGTACCACAGCTTTCTTATCCATTCATCTGCTGATGGACATCTAGGTTGCTTCCATGTCCTGGCTATTATAAACCGTGCTGCAATGAACATTGGGGTACACATGTCTCTTTCAATTCTGGTTTCCTTGTTGTGTATGCCCAGCAGTGGGATTTCTGGGTCATATGACAGTTCTATTTCCAGTTTTTTAAGGAATCTCCATACTCTTTTTCATAGTGGCTGTACTAGTTCGCATTCCCAACAACAGTGTAAGAGGGTTCCCTTTTCTCCACACCCTCTCCAGCATTTATTGCTTGTAGACTTTTGGATCACAGCCATTCTGACTGGCATGAAATGGCATCTCATTGTGATTTTGGTTTGCATTTCTCTGATAATGAGTGATGTTGAGCATCTTTTCATGTGTTTGTTAGCCATCTGTATGTCTTCTTTGGAGAAATGTCTGTTTAGTTCTTTGGTCCACTTTTTGATTGGGCTGTTTATTTTTCTGGAATTGAGCTGCAGAAGTTGCTTGTATATTTTTGAGATTGATTCTTTGTTACTTCGCTTGCTATTATCTTCTCCGTTCTGAAGTCTGTCTTTTCACCTTGCTTATAGTTTCCTTTGTTGTGCAGAAGCTTTTAAGTTTAATTAGGTCCCATTTGTTTATTTTTGCTTTTATTTCCAATATTTTTGCCTATGTTTTCCTCTAGGAGTTTAATGGTTTCTGGTCTTACATTTAGATCTTTAATCCATTTTGAGTTTATTTTTGTGTATGGTGTTAGAAAGTGTTCTAGTTTCATTCTTTTACAAGTGGTTGACCGGTTTTCCCAGCACCACTTGTTAAAGAGATTGTCTTTAATCCATTGTATATTCTTGCCTCCTTTGTCAAAGATAAGGTGTCCATAGGTGCGTGGATTTATCTCTGGGCTTTCTATTTTGTTCCATTGATCTATATTTCTGTCTTTGTGCCAGTACCATACTGTCTTGATGACTGTGGCTTTGTAGTAGAGCTTGAAGTCAGGCAGGTTGATTCCTCCAGTTCCATTCTTCTTTCTCAAGATTGCTTTGGCTATTTGAGGTTTTTTGTATTTCCATACAAATTGTGAAATTAGTTGTTCTAGCTCTGTGAAAAATAGTGCTGGTAGCATGATAGGGATTGCATTGAATCTATAGATTGCTTTGAGTAGTATACTCATTTTCACTATATTGATTCTTCCGATCCATGAACATGGTATATTTCTCCATCTATTAGTGTCCTCTTTCATTTCTTTCACCAGTGTTTTATAGTTTTGTCTATATAGGTCTTTAGTTTCTTTAGGTAGATATATTCCTAAGTATTTTATTCTTTTCATTGCAATGGTGAATGGAATTGTTTCCTTAATTTCTCTTTCTGTTTTCTCATTGTTAGTGTATAGGAATGCAAGGGATTTCTGTGTGTTAATTTTATATCCTGCAACTTTACTATATTCATTGATTAGCTCTAGTAATTTTCTAGTGGAGTCTTTAGGGTTTTCTATGTAGAGGATCATGTCATCTGCAAACAGTGAGAGTTTTACTTCTTCTTTTCCAATCTGGATTCCCTTTATTTCTTTTTCTGCTCTGATTGCTGTGGCTGCTTACTTTTTCTCCTTTTGCTTGAGAAAACTTCCCCATTATGGATGCATGTTCACATTTTGGAATTGCCACAAAGCTTTGTAGTCACTGATAGAGCTAATGAGACAATTATAATTTATTTTTTGAAAAGTTCATTTGGGTACTTTTATGAATTGTAACTATTCTGAAGACAATTTTATTGAAAAAGTAATAGATTAGAATAGTTAGGAATAAACTCAAATATCCAAATTTTTCCATTCAGAGAATGCGTTAAAGTTAGATGATTAAAACTGGTATGAGCGCCCATACTGGCACTCATTGTAGTAGTATTATTTGGAAAAAGGGTGAATTATGGCTGCTAGGTTTTGTGGTAAATGACATGTCATTATTCATGTCTGTTTTAGAATTGTTAAAGGAGGCTGTGTCTCTTTAAGAATAAATTAGAGTAATAAGCTATAAATAACAACTTAGTGGGCATAAAAATTTTTATATAACATAATATGTATGGCTTCTGTTGTCTCCTTTGTTTTTGTCTCCCTACCCGCCTTTTTATACTCTTCAGATAGGCAAGCATTCACTATTGTCTATACCCAGCTTACCACCTTACTGTCAATCTGCAGTAAATAAATTTTGTGGGGAATTCTGTAGGAAATTTTGACTATGTGATGTAAAAATACAAGGCATTTAAGAAACAAGAAGTTTTTGCATACGTCACCGTCACTGTGCAGCACCACAGTGACTTCAGCAAAATCTGATTAGGGTTGCATCTAGAATAACCAGGAACACAGTATTCCCATGGTAGCAATACTTAAAAACTCAAAGAACTAAATATTTAAATATTAGCAGGTGTTCTTTTCATGTCAGTGTTTATGATAGAAGACTAGGAATTTATTCTATAAGTTTATTGTTTACTTTTAAATATGTATGTCTAAGGAAAAAGCACTTACCATTCAAAATGAATATAACCTCTGCTGCAGAAACAGACACACAGATCAGTAAAGTAGATCAGAATAGAGAGCCTAGAAATAAACCCACAAACCTGTGGTCAATTAATCTATGACAAAAGGGCAAAAATTTACAATGGCGTAAAGATGGCCTGTTCAGTAAGTGGTGCTGGGAAAACTGGACAGCTACATGTAAAATAAGATATTAGAACATATTCTCATCCCATATGCAAAAATAAACCCCAAATTAATTAAAGACTTAGATGTAAGACCTGAAACCATAAAATTCCTAGAAGAAAACTCAGGCAAAACATTCTTTGACATAAATCGTAGCAATGTTTATTTTGGCTCTGTCTCCTATGGCAAAAGAAATAAAAGCAAAAATAAACAGAAGGGACCTGACTAAAGTTAAAAGCTTTTACACAGCAAAAAAAATCACTGAAAAAATGAAAAGACAATTTAACTGAACTGGAGAAAACATTTGCAAATTATATGGTCAGCCAGGGATTAATATTCAAAATATATGAACTACTTGTGCAATTCAATATCAAATGGACAGACAACTCATTTTGAAAAATGGGCAGAAGACCTAAATAGACATTTTTCCCAAGAAGACATTCAGCTGGCCAGCAGACTCAAAAGTTGCTAATCATCAGAGAAATGCAAATCAAAACCATGACTAGATATTTCCTCACACCTATCACAATGGCTATCATTAAAATGAACATGTATAAGAAATGTTGGTGTGGATATGGGGAAAAGGAAACCCTTGTATATTGACAGTGGAAATGTAAACCGATGCAGCCACTGTGGAAAAAATATGGAGGTTCTTCACAAAAGTAAATGTAGCCCTGCCCATAAGATCTAGTAATTCCACTCCTGGGGACATAGCCAAAGAAAAGGGAAACACTAACTGGAAAAGATACATATACCCCAATATTCATAGCAGCATTATTTACAGTAGCCAAGATAATGGAAGCAATATGAGTGTCCATCAACAGATGAATGGCTAAAGAGGATGCGGTCTGTGCATACACACACACTCACAGAGGAATATTATTTAGCCACAAAAGGAATGGAATTCTGCCATTTGCAACAACATGCATGAACCTAGAGTACCGCACTCAGTGAAATAAGTCACATAGGGAAAGACAAATACTGTATGTTATCACTTATATGTGGAATCTAAAAAAGAAAACAAATGACTGTAAATAACAAAACAGAGACCCACAAATATAGGGAACAAACTATGGTTACCAGTGGGGAGGGGGAAAGAGAAGAGGCAAGACAAGAATATGGGATTGAGAGATACAAGCTTTTGTATATATATGTGTATGTATATATGTATATATATATATATACACACACACACCCACACATACTTGTATGCAAAATGGATGTATTATACAGCACAAGGGAAATACAGTCACTATTTTGTAATTACTCTAAATGAAGTATACTCTATAAAATATTGAATTACTATATTATGCACCTGAAAAAAATCTTTATAAAGTTAGAACTTGGATTCATCTTTAGAAAAAGCATTCCCAAGCCTCATGCATGTATCTGGCACATTTATTATTGAAAAATCAATTTGTGTATTTGCATATAATATTCTAAATAAAAGCCATCTGCTCTAAGAAAGCTAAGACGAGGCAAATTAATAACTTACATAAAACAGAACGTACCTTTTTAAAAAAATGTTTGCATGAAAAAATGAATGTTACCTGTGATCAAATGGTATCAGTATCTTAGGAAAAGAGCACTGATTATTAAGGAAACCTGTTTTGTGTTAATGTTCCCATTTATAGGTGGGTTAATATACAATATCTAACTTTCTTATATGTCACTGAGTCTTTCTACATTGTTTACTTTTTGTTGTATTGAATTATTCCTCAAAAAATACTATATTGACAGAATAATCCAAAAATATTTTAATAGTACATTTACTAAATAATTTTAGCTTTCTTTTCCTAATTAACTTCTTAGGTTTATTTGTGTTATAAATTTTGTAATGTTCTGATCAGAAAAACTGCATTTGAGATGTATCAGGGCACTTATTCTCTTTAACTAACATTATGTTGTGTGTTTATTTAATGTCACTAAATACTTTGGTCATTGACATATAAGCTAAGAAGTACCAGTTGAGTTGAACGTACAAGTTTGGTTTTGGTATTTGAATTGTTAAAAATTAAGTAATAAAAATTCTATTGAAGCAAGGTGTTAAATAGATGTTAATTATAATTCATGAACATGGAAGCTTCTTTCAGTAAAGGAAGAAAAATTCCTTAGATGTCTTTCATAACATTTGTCACAGTTCTTTTTTTTTTTAATTGGAGGATAATTGCTTTACAGTGTTGGTTTCTGTCGTACAATAGCATGACTCATCCATAAATATACATATATCCCCTCCCTCTTGGGCCTGCCCCCATCCCCCACCATCCCTCTCCTCCAGCTTGTCACAGTGCGCTGGTTTGAGCTCCCTGTGTTATGTAACTTCACACTAGCTCTCTGTTTTACGTAGGGTAATATGTATGTTTTAATGCTACACTCTCACTTTATCCCACCCTCTCCTTCACCCACTGTGTCTACAAGTCTCTTCTCTATGTCTGCATCTCTATTCCTGCCCTGCACATAGGCTTATCAGTCCCATTTTTCTAGATTCCATGTATATGCATTAATATCTAATATTTGTTTTTATCTTTCTGACTTGCTTCACTCTGTATAACAAACTCTAGGTTCATCCACTTCAGTTCAACTGATTCTTTGCCGTAGTTTTGAGTACATGGTGAATGAATACATGTTGAGTTACATTTATTCAAAGTTGAATTTAAATACCACCATATATTCTAATAAGGACATAAATATGCTAAATTATATAGAAATTTTTCCTTTTAGGACCTAGAAGTCACAGTGTATTTTGTGGGCTACTCTTGGCAGTTGATTTGTGAAGGCTTGCTCTGTATTGCAGCCTTAGGGTGTTTGGTTTCCCACCAGTATGAAAATCTGAAACTGTCATAAACTAATTTTATCTAATAAACCAACAGTTCTCGGATTCCCCTGTTTCAGTAGCCTGTTGAGCACTATAACTTAGTTACCAGTTGCTACTAGACTTAAGATGTTGTGTGAGTAGCCAGATATGGTATACAACAGTTACGTGTTGCTGGACGGGTTAGTGAGCAATCATCCCTTATGAAAGAGAAAGTGGAGGGTGAGGAGTGAGCGTTAACTTGTCCCTGCTGCTTGAAACAATTTGATTAAACCCTTTTCCTTTTATCCCATGCACAATCACTTGACCGTTCTTTACTTGAAGACTTCCACTTTGTCCAATGGGTTACTGCAACATTTGGATTTAATAGTATATGTGGTATTGTAAGACTGTTTACAGTATTTGCATAGTCATAAAAACTGATCAGCCCAGATGACTTTCCATGATACATTATGGGTCTTTTTTCCTTACATTGTATTCGATTCACAGAGGAAAATAAAAGAATGCTTAATCTACTGTATTCATCTTCCTATCTTCCAACAAGGACTGAGAATATGACAAACAATAGCAGATCTCACACACTGAATGACAATTCTGTATAGTACCTCATACGTATGATCTCATTTGATCTTCCTGTTGACTGGTAATGCACATTCAATGATTGTCATTTTATAGGCACCAAGGAAACTGAAGTATAAAGAAGACAAATAATTTTATAAGGTTGCATTATGACTGAGACAAAATTTATTTTTGCCAATTTCTGATTCCAAAGACTCTTTTCATTATATCATGCTATATTTAATGTTCCAAAGTCAAATGCTACAGAAGTATAAAGGGTAACTGTGAAACCCTGAACCTCCAATTCCACTCACGAAGGTACCTACTAGGGACTGTTTCCTGTGTAACGTTCCACCTTTTCTTTGTATTTTTTTCAAAATCAGTTTCTTTTTCTCCTTTCCTCTTTTCCTCCATACTTTGTTAAGTAATATTTTTAACAAAAATTCAGTTATGTTTACCTTCTTTTGTGGCTTAATTTTTAAAGCAACAACAATATATTATGGACTCTTTTTCACATCAGCGTGTTGCATCTTGTGAGGGTAAATCAATTCCAGGTCATCGTCCAGGTGCTTTGCTCTGTGTGTGTGTAATTCTATTGGCCACGTTCTTTCTGTCTGTATTCCCTGTTTCAGATCTCTGCTGTTGATGATATCATCAGCATTGGACCTATACTTTTCCTTTCTACCATGTTTCTGACTGCCATCCTCAGTTGACTTCTAAACATAAGTTTGTGTCCTTCTGAGGTACTGAGCTCACAATTTATCTTCAGCCAGAATTACAGATACAAAGTATTATCACTTGAATAGATTACGTTCTTACCCTGGCCATCAGGAACACAAACACAAGTTTACCCTCAGAAAGGAAAAGCATTGTTTATGTTCTTTTTTCCCCATAGCCCAGTGCTCTGACATCCTCATATCATAGAATGTAGAGGGAAAATGGAAGCCTGTGTAACATAAATAAGACTTTCTAGATGGATTTCAGCTTTCACTGTCTCCTGCCAATGTCTTAAAGATTTCTGGCTAAAGAAAGACATCAAGAGGAGAGAAATTAATCTTTCTTGGTGGAAGACTTGCCTAATCATGTTGTAGAATTGATTTGATTACTTGCCATTTGAGATAGTCATCCATAGGACAGCCAGTTCTGGTTATTTAGGGAATCTGCTATAAAACAGGACTGGGCCAAGGTGTAGAAGATAATTAGTGAGTGTTCGAGCCCAATATTAGGTTACAAGGCTTGATTCATAAATTTCGAGCTTATAGACCAGGCTGTTTGATTTGTTCTTTTCAGTTATACAAACAGCAACTGAAAATACGTAATTAGAAAGCTGAACAAAGTAGAACACGTTGTTTCCCAGCACATGTGGGCCATAGCATGTTGGTGTGTGAGTGTGTAGTTGCTCAGTCGTGTCTGACTCTTTGTGACCCCATGGACTGTAACCGGCTAGGCTCCGCTGTCTGTGGAATTTTCCAGGCAAGAATACTGAAGCGGGTTGCCATTTCTTACTTCAGGGGGTCTTCCCAAACTCAGGGACTGAACCAGTGTCTCCTGTATTTCCCACGTTGGCAGGTGGATTCTTTCCCACCACGCCACCTGGGAATCCTCACAGTTTATTGGAGTAGAGTACAAATATTTTCTGTTCTTTTGACTTTGAGATCTTGAGATCTTTGAGCTACAAAAAGTAATACAGTGGTGGGAGTGAATATGTTTGCTAGTATTTTGTGTTTAGCAAGGTCTATATCAATTGAAAAAATATTCTATTGTTGTAAGAGTTAAGTCAAATACTAATTTAATGCTGAAGCAAGCTGCCTCTATAACTGGTGAAATATCATAATTATTTGTGACATATGGATTCTGAAATCAGATTCAGGCTGGGGGATATTTTAAACCAGTGATGATACAGCAGGGACCTATCCAGCATATCTCTTTCTCGGAATCTTGAGCATGGCAGGGCTAGGTCCCTGAGTCTTTATGTGTATAATGTTTCAGTGAGTATCACTGGTATAAGAGGAAAGATATTTTTTATAAGAGGGGCAACCTCAAGAGTAAGATGAATATTTTAATATTTATTAAGGAACCCACTCTAGGGAAAAAGAGCATCAAGGAACTGATGGAACACATAAGGCGGATCCAGGAAAGCCCTTGGTGTGTTTGGGCCTAGAGTTACAAACTAGCCTGTGTTACCTTGAGACTAGAGCATTCCTGATGACTTCATTGACTACTGATCTCAGTTTAAAAGCAAATTCTATTTATGGCAGGTAGGACGAGTCTGGGAAGTGGCAGGAAAAGGCAGAACAAGAGTTGATAGGTCCATGTTGTATAAAATGGAAAACAAACAGTTCCCAAAGGGATAACATTTGTCCCTAGTATTCTATTAGGGACCATTCTCCAATTTTATTCCAATATTTTTCATCTACACATTTAACGAAAGCACACACAAATACTGGAGAAGGCAATGGCAACCCACTCCAGAACTCTTGCCTGGAGAATCCCATGGGAGGAGCCTGGTGGGCTTCAGTCTGAGTGACTTCACTTTCACTTTCCACTTTCATGCATTGGAGAAGGAAATGGCAACCCACTCCAGTGTTCTTGCCTGGAGAATCCCAGGGACAGTGGAGCCTGGTGGGCTGCCGTCTGTGGGGTCGCACAGAGTCAGACACGACTGAAGTGACTTAGCAGCAGCAGCAGTAGCACACAAATACACACACGTGATCCCACATATCCCTGACATGTGTTTTTTTCATGCGTCCTAGAAGAGCCGGGGATGTCGTGACATCACCCTGGACTAACATACATCACTGGGAGAAATACAAGCGGGCTTTAATGAGGATCACCTGGCAACCTGTCAGAAATACACATTCTTGCCCCGCTGCCCCCCGCCAAGACTTAATGAATCAGAAACTTTGGGGGTAGGGCCCAAGCGATCTGTGTTTTAAGCATTCTGATGAAGGCTAATGTTGAGAAGTACTGAATTGAGTCCCTGGGGGTTTAATTTTATATAATTCTTGAGAAGCATCTGCTCCTACATTCTCATTTTTAAATTCTTCCAGTCACAATTCAAAACCCACTTCCCGCTTCAACTTTCCTGGGACCCAAGTGGACTCTTCTTCCTCTTGACATACCGAAACCATTTCATACCATACTAAGGACTAAGGGACCTTGTAAGGCACTGTCTTTTATTACAGTTCTGTTGGCACACATTTCAAGTCCCTAGCCAGACTAATAAGGAACACAACTTTGTCTTACTGTGTTTTTAAAATCTTGCATAGCTCCTAGCTTGCAGTGGATCATATTCAGTAGTTGGTGATTATGGATTTAAGGTCCTGTGATACATGCTGGAGACACAGGAGACGTGGGTTCGATCCCTGAGTCAGGAAGATGCCCTCGAGTAGGAAATGGCAACTCACTCCAGTATCCTTGCATGAAAAATTCCGTGGACAGAGAAGCCTGGTGGGTGATGGTCCATGGTGTCGCAAAGAGTTGGACATGACTGAGCGACTGAGCACGTGCACACACACACACACAGACACACGCAATACCAGAATGCTTGAATTTTCAGTTACACTGTATAGTGTACATTGAATGCTTTAGGCCATAGAAACCAGCTTTCATAGAACATTCATGAAGTGAGATCCTATTGCGGATCAGGCACTAATTCATTTAAAATTTATGTTGAATAATTGCTGCAAACCAGGCTTAATGTGATACACTAGGAAAAATTATGATATGGCATCTGCCCCTAAGAAACATACAGGCTATGTTTACTTACAGTTCTCATGAAGCCTTATCCAGACCACTCCATCCCTTCCAGGCCACATCTAATCTAACCAAAGCCTCAAGACACTCTAACCACCTACTCTTGTTTTATTTTCTTAGGAACGTTTATCATTATCTCAAAATGTCATGTGGTTTTCATTGTTGTTTTGTTTTTTGTCTACCCTTCTCCCAACTCCTTCAGAGTAGGAACTTTGCCCAGTATATTCACAGCTGTATCCCCAGTGCTTAAAAGAGGACTTGGTACATAATACCCACTCATTAAATATTTTTAAATGGATGAATGACTTCCAGGGTGAACAACATTGTGGGGAACATATTTTAACTCCCTTCATCGATAAGGAAACTGAGGCTTCAAGAATTTAAATGATAAAGAGCCCAGAATTCAAGTTAAAAATCTTTCTAATTCCAAAGCTTGTATTCCTAGCTAGCACCATCTGTCTCCATGTGATTTTTTCCCCATTAGTGTCTCTATCTCTCTTTTTTCCAAGGGCACACAGGAATTTGAGCTGCAGTCCTCACTACAGATTGCCTATGCTTGGAAACTCTGCTCAGAATGTTAGGGAACTTTGCAAGTAAGCATTCCTATGCATTAAGGTACCTAGGACTGCCAGGACCTTGCATAGAATCAATTCTTCCAATAGTTTTGGTTATCTGCAGTCCTAGGTTGTGGAAGCTTCCTTGAACTGAATCAAGGAAGCAGAAAGATGGGATTAAGGAAGCAGCTAGCCAATGCATTGCCAGTTCAGTAAACTGACAGCAGGAACCTTGGCCATGAGGTTGTTTTTAAAGAGGCCTGTGCAGGTAATGGGGTGACCTTCTTGGCGGCAATAATTTTTCCCCTTTCTGAGTAGCTTGCTTTCTGTTCATGATATTGAGAGAAGAAGGCTTATGAAGAACTTTAGAAAGCTTTTCTTTTTTTTGATCAGGACTTCAAATATCCATTCAATCAGTAGAATCATTTAATTCTAACATTTTCCTCCTTAGCTTCAAAGTATCAAGTATTAGATTGGTATAGTAACAAATTCACTGATTATAAACTAATGGGGTTGTATAAAGATACTACTTAGGTGGTGAAATGAAGCAATTCCTTCTTCATGGGGCTCTCACGTGCTGTGGACAGGGAATAGGCTTGTTGGGAAGAATGTCCTGAATTTCAGCCCTAGTTCTGCTACCATTGGAAAGCCTTTTTTCTCACTCAGCCTTAGTTTTTCTGTCAAATGGGATTCATCAGGATTATGTGGCAGAGATATTTGAGAATGAAGTGAGATAGTAATTGTAAAGGACCTTAGAACTATGTTTGGCATGGTACAGCTTAAAGGTGCATTAGACCTATTATTTTAACATGTGTGTGTGTATCAGTAGCTCAGTCGTGTCTGACTCTGCGACCCCCATGGACCACCCACCATGAGTGGTCCACCAGGCTCCTCTGTCCAAGGGATTCTCCAGGCAAGAGTACTGGAGTGGGTTGCCATTTCCTCTCCAGTTATTTTAACATAGGATAGTGTATAATGGGGAGAAGGCAATGGCACCCCACTCCAGTAGTGTTGCCTGGAAAATCCCATGGATGGAGGAGCCTGGTGGGCTGCAGTCCATGGGGTCTCTAAGAGTCAGACACCACTAAGTGATTTCACTTTCACTTTCCACTTTCATGCATTGGAGAAGGAAATGGCAACCCATTTCAGTGTTCTTGCCTGGAGAATCCCATGGACGGAGAAGCCTGGTAGGCTGCAGTCCATGGGGTCGCACAGAGTTGGACACAACTGAAGTGACTTAGCAGCAGCAGCAGTATATAATGAATGAGGTCCCAGGTATAACAGATTGGAAACCCTTCAAACCTAGACTGGGCCCGGAGCTGGAATTGTTGCTGCCTGCAGTTCTGTGTCCAGATCATGCTGGCCAAGTTAGCCTGAAGTCCTTAAAAAGGCTACCTGCTAGCTACCTGCTAGACTAATTGAATGAGGGTCATCTTGGCCATACTTTGGCTTGGTTTTGTTCCTCTTGATAATAGTATTATAGTTATTTTTCTGCTAACATCCACCAATCTTTCATAATTCAAGTCTATCACTAAATTCTGCCCTGGTTCACATTCTCAATGAACCTCTTTTATTTTTCTTCACTCACAGGAAAGATGAAGGCTTAGCTTAAGAATGTTTTCTACAAATGAGTACACTGTACAATTTCTGTGATGATACAAAGAATGGAATATGTGTTAAAGTTGGGTCTTTGCTTAAGTGGTTTCCCCTATGGCTCAGATGGTAAAGAATCTGCCTGCAATGCAAGAGACCTGGGTTAGATCCCTGGATTGGGAAGATCCCCTGGAGGAGGGCATGGCAACCCACTCCAGTATTCTTGCCTGGAGGATTGCCTTGGACAGAGGAGCCATGAGGGCTACAGTCCACGGGGTTGCAAAGAGTTGGCCACGACTGAGCATCTAAACACATTTCCCATTCCAGGCCACATGTGAGTGCTTTAATTCAGAGGGTTTTCATTTAGAGCTTGGCCAATCTCTCCCTCTTCAGTCCTGAAAAATGGTAGGGGGTGCAGTTCTTCCCTCTGGAAGATTTGAGCTCCATGAACCCTCAAAATCTGATAAGCATATTTGCTTAAAATATGTTTTGGTGCTGTAAACATGGGACTCCAGACACCTGAGTTCTGCTGCTTGCCATCTGGTGTGGTCTAACTTGCACTACTCTGCTATAAAATAAGGCCAGCAATGCCTCCCTCACAAGGTTATTAGGTAGGTTAAATTAAATAAGATAATGTATATTCATCACCTTGAAAGGAAGAAATTAACAACTGTTGATGTGTTTGCTTATCTCCTTCCGCAAACCTTGCGTAGCTGTGTGCCACCCCTCTCTCTGCCCAGATTTTGCCATCATAAAATTATGAGGCATATCCTAAGGAAGCTGTAGCTACAGCCCATAAACAGAGCTCTGTGTCTGTGTGAAAAAAATGGGAATGAGAGTGCCTTCCTGAGTTGTGTCACTTTTTTCAGGCAATGCGCCATCTTCCATTTAAATCATGTGAATAGTTGAACCAAAGGTCACCAACTCATCACCCTATTTTATGGCAGAAACATTTCTGCAGATTTCTGCATCAGATATAATTCTCCCACTCAGAAATTTGGGGAGAATTTAGGAATGTTTCTCAGATGGCACTTTTCTCTGCACTAAAAGTCCATATAGTGTGGATGGAGGAGAGTAACTTTCCAGTGGGGGAATCTAACACGCTTCTACAGCCAGGTGACCAACTTTGCCATAAAAGTCATAAATCACACTGATAATATGTCCCCTTGATATGATGTGATGAGAATGGTACTTTCTTCTGTGGTCTTCTCAAAACACATGCTGTTGTTCTTCAGTTGCTAAGTTGTATCTGACTCTTTTGTGACCCCAGGGACTCTAGCCCACCAGGCTTCTCTGCCTGTGGGATTTCCCAGGCAAGAATACTAGAATGGGTTGCTATTTCCTTCTCCAGGGAATCTTCCCTTCCCATTGGTAGGCAGATTCTTCACTACTGAGCTACCAGGGAAGCCCAAAACACATAACCCCCATGTAATGATGAAAGAAACAGTAGAAGAATCTGAACTTTGAAAGTGAAAGCAAAGGTCCCTCAGTCGTGTCCGACTCTTCACGACCCCATGGGTTATACAGTCCATGGAATTCTCCAGGCCAGAATTCTGGAGTGGGTAGCCTTCCCCTTCTCCAGGGGATCTTCCCAACCCAGGAATTGAACCCAGGTCTCCTGCATTGCAGGCAGATTCTTTACCAACTGAGCTATGAGGGAAGCCCAATTTTGAAGGGCATGTACAAAATACCTGATTAGTACCCCCTCAAAAATGCCAAAGTAATAAAAGAAAACAAGAAAAATCTGAGAATGAATCAGTCATGAGGAACCTAAGAAGACATGGCAACTAAATATAATGTGGCATCCTGGGTGGGATCTTAGAAAACAAAAAGGAAATTAGGTAGAAAAACAAAAAACAGGAAATGTGAATAAAGTATGAACTTTAATTAACAGTAATGTATCAGTAAAGATATTAGCAGTAGGAGAAACTGGGTATGGGACATATGAGGAATCTCTGTACAATCTTCACAATAATTCTATAAATCTAAAATTAAAATAGTTTTAAATCATCATTTTTCTAACTTATCCTTCACAATTCAGGTCACTCCTTTAGGAAACCTTCCTTTTATGTAATCCCAAAATCTCACAACTTCCTCTCACCTACCACCATGGTTTTATAAGCTTCTTCTGTCTATTCCATATTACATTGTGTTACAATTATTTCACAAGACTAAATGTGCCTTAAGGACAGGCATGTGGTTTTTTATCTTTATATTCTAGTGCTATCCAGAGTGTATGGGAGACCTTAGAGATAAATGTTCAGTAAGTGGTAGAATAGATGAAAATGTTAAACAAATCAAAGTTAAAATAATTAGATGTTTTAAAAATGAATGAAAAGCTTAAGGGGTAGGCCAATAGATGCCGTGAACTGTCATATGCTGAGATGCTGTTGGAGAAGGGCAGTGACTGACAATCCTGCTCACAGTACACTTCACATGTTGTTACATCACTGAAACCATCATCATTAGCAAGTGGTTCATTTCTGAAGGGCAAGGCTCCACTGTAGGGATTGAAAATGGTACACAGAGACCTGTGGGTATTAAGCACAGATGTTCCATCTATAGTTACTCCATATGTCCTGCCTATGGGCTTCATTCATTAATTCACACATTCGTTCAACAAATGTGTCATGACAAAGATAACACTACTAATTTTCATTTATTGCATAAAAATGTATATAGCCATATATTGTTGCTGTAGTTGTACTAGCTGATTTTATCCATGTAACAACTTTCAGATATATATTAATGCTATTGCATGCATGCTCAGTTGCTTCAGACATGTCAGACTCTTTACAACTCCAAGGACTGTAGCCTGCCAGGCTCCTGTGACATGGAATTCTCCGGGCAAGAATACTGCAGTGCGTTGCTGTTTCCTTCTCCAGGGGATCTTCCAGACCTAGGAATTGAACTTGCATCTCCTGCTTTGCAGGCAGATTCTTTACCATCTGAGCCACCAGTGAGGCCTATATTAATGCTTTTAGTCCTGTTTTAATAGATGAGGAAATTGAGGCAGAGAAGTTAGGTAACTTTGTCTGAGGGTAAAGAAGAGCTTGCCATGTTGTGAGCACTGGATATACAACTGGCAGAGTTGGGGGAGAAAATGGAGAGGGGGTGGGAAGAAGCAGAAATGGTGTGCTACTGATGAATGTGTTGCCTTGGACTTTTGCCTGAAAATTTGTTTCACTTACACCCTTTCTTTGAAGGAACTGAGAAACCAAAACTTCTGTAGATTTTCTTCTCAAGCTTTTCTTTTCCTTCTTCAATAGAAATTCAGTATTAGTTCAGTTCAGTTCAGTCACTCAGTCATGTCTGACTCTTTGAGACCCCATGAACCGCAGCATGCCAGGCCTCCCTGTCCATCATCAACTCCTGGAGTTCACTCAGACTCACGTCCATTGAGTCAGTGATGCCACCCACCCATCTCATCTTCTGTCATCCCCTTCTCCTCCTGCCCTCAATCTTTCCCAGCAACAGGGTCTTTTCCAATGAGTCAGCTCTTTGCATCAGGTGGCAAAAGTATTGGACTTTCAGCCTCAACATCAGTCCTTCCAGTGAACACCCAGGACTGATCTCCTTTAGGATGGACTGGTTAGATTTCCAGGGGACTCTCAAGAGTCTTCTCCAGCACCATATTTCAAAAGCATCAATTCTTCAGTCCTCAGCTTTCTTTATAGTCCATCTCTCACATCCATACATGACCACTGGAAAAACCATAGCCTTGACTAGACGGACCTTTGTTGGAAAAGTAATGTCTCTGCTTTTGAATATGCTATCTAGGTTGGTCATAACTTTCCTTCCAAGGAGTAAGCGTCTTTTAATTTCATGGCTGCAGTCACTATCTGCAGTGATTTTTGGAGCCGCCCCCCGCCAAAGTATAGTCTGTCACTGTTTCCACTGCTTCCCCATCTAATTGTCATGAAGTGATGGGACCAGATGCCATGATCTTAGTTTTCTGAATGTTGTGCTTTAAGCCAACTTTTCATTCTCCTCTTTGATTTTCATCAAGAAGTTCTTTAGTTCCTCTTCACTTTCTGCCATAAGGGTGGTGTCATCTGTGTATCTGAGGTTATCGATATTTCTCCCTGCAATCATGATTCCAGCTTGTGCTTCCTCCAGCCCAGCGTTTCTCATGATGTACTCTGCATATAAGTTAAATAATCAGGGTGACAATATACAGCCTTGACGTACTCCTTTTCCTATTTGGAACCAGTCTGTTGTTCCATGTCCAGTTCTAACTGTTGCTTCCTGACCTGCATACAGGTTTCTCAAGAAGCA
>NW_011494817.1:1888995-1889603 GCF_000754665.1 Bison bison bison | reverse complement strand
CTGCATACAGGTTTCTCAAGAAGCAGGTCAGGTGGTCTGGTATTCCCATCTCTTTCAGAATTTTCCACAGTTTACTGTGATCCACATAGTCAAAGGCTTTGGCATAGTCAATAAAGCAGAAATAGATGGTTTTCTGGAACTCTCATGCTTTTTCCAAGATCCAGCGGATGTTGGCAATTTGATCTCTGGTTCTTCTGCCTTTTCTAAAACCAGCTTGAACATCAGGAAGTTCACGGTTCACGTATTGCTGAAGCCTGGCTTGGAAAATTTTGAGAATTACTTTACTAGCATGTGAGATGAGTGCAATTGTGCAGTAGCTTGAGCATTCTTTGTCATTGCCTTTCTTTGGGATTGGAATGAAAACTGACCTTTTCCAGTCCTGTGGGCACTGCTGAGTTTTCCAAATTTGCTGGCATATGGAGTGCAGCACTTTCACAGTATCCTCTTTCAGAATTTGAAATAGCTCAGCTGGAATTCCATCACCTCCACTAGCTTTGTTCCTGGTGATGCTTCCTAAGGCCCACTTGACTTCACAATCCAGGATGTCTGGCTCTAGGTGAGTGATCACACCATCATGATTATCTGGGTCGTGAAGATCTTTTTTGTAC
>NW_011494817.1:1881158-1888895 GCF_000754665.1 Bison bison bison | reverse complement strand
TTTTTGTACAGTTCTTCTGTGTATGCTTGCCACCTCTTCTTAATATCTTCTGCTTCTGTTAGGTCCATACCATTTCTGTCCTTTATCAAACACATCTTTGCATGAAATGTTCCCTTGGTATATCTAATTTTTTTAAAGAGATCTCTAGTCTTTCCCATTCTATTGTTTTCCTCTATTTCTTTGCATTGATTGCTGAGGAAGGCTTACTTATCTCTCCTTGCTATTCTTTGGAACTCTGCATTCAAATGGGTATATCTTTCCTTTTCTCCTTTTCTTTTTGCTTCCCGTCTTTTCACAGCTATTTGTAAGGCATCCTTAGACAGCCATTTTGCTTTTTTGCATTTCTTTTTCTTGGGGATTGTCTTGATCCCTGTCTCCTGTACAATGTCACGAACCTCTGACCATAGTTCATCAGGCGCTGTATCAGATCTAGTCCCTTAAATCTATTTCTCACTGCCATTGTATAGTCATAAGGGATTTGATTTAGGTCATACCTGAATGGTCTAGTGGTTTTCTCCACTTTCTTCAATTTCAGTCTGAATTTGGCAATAAGGAGTTCATGATCTGAGCCACAGTCAGCTCCCGGTCTTGTTTTTGCTGACTGTATAGAGCTTCTCCATCTTTGGCTACAAAGAATATAATCAGTCTTATTTCGGTGTTGACCGTCTGGTGATGTCCATGTGTAGAGTCTTCTCTTGTGTTGTTGGAAGAGGGTGTTTGCTATGACCAGTGCGTTCTCTTGGCAAAACTCTATTAGTCTTTGCCCTGCTTCATTCAGTATTCCAAGGCCAAATTTGCCTGTTACTCCAGGTGTTTCTTGACTTCCCACTTTTGCATTCTAGTCCACTATAATGAAAAGTATATATTTTTTTATTTAATTTAATTAATTAATTTATTTATTTTTAAAAATTTATTTATTTTTTAACTTTACAATATTGTATTGGTTTTGCCATATATCAACATGAATCCACCACAGGTATACACGTGTTCCCCATCCTGAACCCTCCTCCCTCCTCCCTCCCTATGCCCTGACCAGTAACGCTGAAGAAGCTGAAGTTGAAAAGTTCTATGAAGACCTACAAGACCTTCCAGAACTAACACCTTAAAAAGATGTCCTCTGGGGCTGGTGCACTGGGACAACCCAGAGGACATCATTTTAAGGTGTTAGTTCTGGAAGGTCTTGTAGGTCTTCATAGAACTTTCCAACTTCAGTTTCTTTGGCATTACTGGTCAGGGCATAGACTTGAATTACCGTGGTATTGAATGGTTTGCTTTGGAAAGGAACAAAGATCATACTGTCATTTTTGAGATTGCATCCAAGTACTGCATTTCAGACTCTTTTGTTGACTATGATGGCTACTTCATTTCTTCTAAGGGATTCTTCCCCACAGTAGTAGATATAATGGGCATCTGAGTTAAATTCACCCATTTTATTCCATTTTAGTTCACTGATTCCTAGAATGTCGATGTTCACTCTTGCCATCTCCTATTTGGTCACTTCCAATTTGCCTTGATTCATGGACCTAACATTCCAGGTTCCTATGCAATATTGCTCTTTACAGCATCGGACCTTGCTTCTACACCAGTCACACCCACAGCTGGGTATTGTTTTTGCTTTGGCTCCATCCCTTTTCATTATTTCTGGAGTTATTTCTCCACTGATCTCCTGTAGCATATTGGGCACCTACCAACCTGGGGAGTTCCTCTTTCAGTATCCTATCATTTTGCCTTTTCATACTGTTCATGGGGTTCTCAAGGCAAGAATACTGAAGTGGTTTGCCATTCCCTTCTCCAGCGGACCACATTCTTTCAGACCGCTCCACCGTGACCTGTCCGTCTTGGGTGGCCCTGCACGGCATGGCTTAGTTTCACTGAGTTAGACAAGGCTGTGGTCCGTGTGATCAGATTAGCTAGTTGTCCGTGACTGTAGTTTCAGTCTGTCTGTCCCCTGATCCCCTCTCTCAGTGCCTGCCATCTTACCTGGGTTTCTCTTACCTTGGACATGGGGTATCTCTTCACGGATGCTCCAGAAAAGTGTAGCCACTACTCCTTACCTTGGACGCGGGGTAGCTCCTCCTGGCCGCTGCCCCTGACCTCCAGCCTGGGGTAGCTTCTCTTGGCCTTAATAATCCAGTATTCAGTACTCAGTAAATGCCAGGTAACCACTATGCACCTGACAGAGCTTAGGAGAGAAAGGCCTTCGTTATTTTGAAGCTTTCAAGCTAGACTCAGAGAGAGCACCCTGGAATCCTGGGTCTGCAATTACTAACATTTTCACTTTGGCCAGTCAGATTCCAGCTTCCTCTTTGTAAGTGGAAACTCTCATTCTTCTCTTGCAAGGTTATTGGGAGGATTAGAGATATATGTCAAGCAGTGGGTGTATGGTATTTATTTGATTAATGGTAAACAGCATTTTTATTACCCATGGGAAGATAAAAGCATGGGGGCTGGTGGGAGGAGGAATTGTGCTGAAAGCCGGCTTTCAATTTTCATATATTTTCCTGGGCCTCGTTTGAATTTTAATTTTTTTGAACGCGCTTACCCCATGAGGAACATTCTGAATAGGGTTTATTTTGTAGGGAGAAAATAGTATTAACAGATGTGTCAACTTATCTTTTATTCATTGTGCATTATTTGCAGATGGGAGCCCTGTTCATGCTCAGAAGTCCAGTCGTTTGGCATGGACTGTCTGAGGCTCATACTGGAACCAGAATGCACTGATGAGTTCTTCACTGTCAGTATAGTCAAATGCAGGCTACTCTGACATATAGCCTATTCTGTAGTGGCTGAATCTTACAGTTGGAAGGGATCTGACTGCTCATCAGGTTCATTCTCCCTATATCCACCTCTGTGTAGGCATCCACATGAAAACATGAATGACTTCTTGGTGTTTATTCATATTCCAGTCTTGCTGCTTATATCTGTAGTAAAAATAGGGAGCCTTACTTTCTACCAGCTATTTAAAATGCCCCCATTTTATAATCTCGCCAGGAAGCTTGTCTGCAGATGGCTCTTATTCGGTTCCATTTGCCTGTGAAAACCTGAGTGGAGGAAATACTTTAGGGTGGAATGTTCCAGACTATGTTCAGCTGTTCTACCCTCCTGCCTTTCTAGAGGTGAAAACTGCATCTGTGCCCCACATGTCCTCATGTTCCTCGTTGAGCTGGTCTCTCAAAAGAAGCATGTCTACTGATTATGCCCAGGTATGTGGAAATAGCCACATGATGGTGGCTTTGTATTCTCCCAGCTCATTGATTGTGATCTAAGTGCTGGTTTCTTCCTTTCTAGAAGTGGAGAGGACAATATCTACTTTTTAGAGCTATTTAAATGGCTATAGAATGTATGTAAAGAACTTCACATTGGCCAGCAAATACCACACCCTCAAAGTATTGGAAAATTAAAGAGTATCTTTAAAGACAATATAAATCTTGTTCACAGTTTTGTATAAAGGAAAATCCGGAGGAAAAAAATTCTGGAACAAATTTTATGAAAATATGTCTATATGGAAAAAACATTATCTAAGCATATAACATATAAATATATGTATAATATATATAATAAATGTAACATTATATGTCATTATGTTATATAACATGGTTTATGTTATGTATAAGTATATAAATATAGTATATAACATATAAATAATGGTGATAAAAAGAGAGATAAAGATTTTTTCTTTTTACCTAAACTTCCAGGGAACTCAGTTCTAAAATAAATTTTAAAATATACTGTTATTTTCCCTTAGATGATTGATACCTTTAGTTCTTTTTCCTTGTAACTGAGTTTTGATTGTTCAATTTCAGCAATCTGCTCCTTTTATTATATGCCTCATTAGATCACTTTTAGATGACCTCAGTTACAAACATGTCATGCCTTTTATTTCAAGAGAAAAATGAAGGCAGTGAGATTTGATGGCATGCTCCTTAAATCACACTGTTAGTATTGGTAGATTCAAGGTGAGGGCGACCAGATGCTGCGAAGTGTTCTTCCAAGCTAGTCTGTGGAGTCACACTCCAAGTTTTAATGAGAGCTTATGAAGCTATTTTCAGTCAAATAACTTTTATCCAGTCAGGAAGCTATTCTAATGGGAAGTTCAATGAATAACTTCCAAAGTACTTAATATTTTATACTTAGGAAATGGCTGTTAGTGCTATCTTTGCTCTTAAAAAAAAATACACAGAAAAAGTATTTGCCTACCCTCTATTTAATATTTTCAAGGGAAAAAAATGAACTGGCAGTTGCCTGATGCAGAATTAAGCTCTGAAATATCCACATGAGGGCAGACTCATATTCAGAAACAATTTCTATTTGCCCACGAGTAACCACCTCTAAATGTTACCTACCGAATATGCCTTCTAAATCCTGCCAGTGGGCCCCCATTGATTTCTTTTCAGTCCTGAGCACTGAGTAGCAGGAAGAAGCACAGTCAGATAAACAGACATACCAGTCCCTCAGAGCTGGCACCCAAGTGACGTCATGAGATACGTCGCAGTAGAGGGAGACAAAAGCAATGCGATAGCTGCCTATACGTTTTATCTCGCACTTTTCATTCTGAGTGATTCTCCCAGGCTCATCACCAGCGTTGTTATCTTGGTGTTCCTAAGTATCTATGTTCTTAAAAAAAAAATTTACTGAAGTATAGTTGATTTACAGTGTGTTAATTTCTGCTGTATAGCAAAGTGACTCAGTTATACATGTATACATTTTTATATTCCTTTCCATTATGGTTTAACACAGAATGTTGAAGGGAGTTCCCTGTGCTAGACAGTAAGACCTTGTTGTCCATCCATCCTGTATGTAACAGTTTGCCTCCGCTAACCCCGAACTCGAGTTCTTTCCCTCACCTCCCACCTCTCCCTCTTGGTGACCATAAGTCTGTTCTCTATATCTGAGTGTCTGTTTTTGTTTCAGAGATATGTCGATTTTATCATATTTTAGACTCCACATGTGAGTGGTATATGGTATATTACTTTTTGCCTTTTGTCATAAATTTGAAGTTATATGATCTGATATCACTGACTTTTATATAATAAAATTTACAAAATTATGTAGTGTAGCAATCTCGTGAAGTAAATCTATGGAATTTTAGAATGGTGCTGATTTAACCAATAAGAAATTTGAGGTTTAGACAAGCTGAGTAGCCAGTCCAAGTTCAAATAATTATTAAGTTATGGAATGTTATTAAAAACCCAGGTCTTTTGACACCTAGTTCTATGATTCATTTGCTATTCTTTCATTTTACTTTTCAAAAAAGTCTATAGTAATCTTTCTTTTTTTATTTACAGTTTTAAAGGCTATACTGTCTCAGTGGTAAAGAATCCGCCTGCCAATGCAGGAGCTGCAGGTTTGATCCCTGGGTTGGGAAGATCCCCTGGAGAAGGAAATGGCAATCCACTCCAGTATTCTTGCCTGGGAAATCCCATGGACAGAGGGGCCTGGTGGGCTACAGTCCATGGGTTTGTGAAAGAGTTGGGCGTGACTTAGTAACTAAACAAAAATGACACACTCCACTTACAATTATTATAAGCTGTTTGATATATTCCCTGTGTTGTAGCCTACCTTACACCCCACGCTTTCTCCCTCTCCCCTTCCCTGTATTGTCTCTCCCTCCCTCACTGTAACTAATTTGTTCTCTGTATCGGTGAGCCTCCTTTGTTGTCATATTGACTAGTTTGTTGTATCTTTTAGATTCCACTTATAAATGATGTGACACTATATTTATCTTTCCCTGTCTGACTTATTTCATGTAGCATAATACCCTCCAAGTTCATCCATGTTGCAAAATTCCATTCCTTTTTATGGCTTAATAGCATTCCATACACATACATCTTCTTTATCCATTCATCTGCCTATAGACACTTAGGTTGCTTATATCTTGGCAATTCTAAATAAAGCTGCTGTGAACATTGAGGTTCATATATCTTTTCAAATTAGTGTTTTCTTTTTTTCGGTGTATACCTGGGAGTGGAATTCCTGGGTCATACAATAGTTTTTTGAGGAGCCTCCATACTGTTTTCAACCGAGGCTATACCAGTTTACATTCCCACCAATAGTGTAAGGGTTCCCTTTTCCCCATGTTCTCGCTGAATCATGTTATACTGTGTTTTGTGTGATTTGACTGATTGACATGAGCAACAGGAAATAGTCCTTCACAAGGCACTGGCCACACTGGGTCAGCCTTGGTGAAAGGCGAAGGGGCACAGGTGTGCTGAGTGAGCGCCTGCGGTGGATCCTCTGCTCCCAGAAAGTGGGCGGAACCAGGACCGGGTATTCAAGAGTAATTAAAGCACAGAAGAAGCCGCAGCCCCATTTGCAGGAGAAATGAATGTAGGCAATCGCTTCTAAACAGGTTTATATCAGCTTAGGAAACTTTTCCTGGTGCTCTTATCATATGGCAGCATTGTTGACCAGGGGTTTTTCTACCACATGTTGTGAAACTGTATCACAGAAGTGGTCCATGACCTTTGCAATTTTCTCTCCTGAAGCAGGCTAAAATTTTTGATTAAGAAATAGAGGTTGCTGCTGCTGCTGCTGCTAAGTTGCTTCAGTCGTGTCCGACTCTGTGCGACCCCGTAGATGGCAGCCCACCAGGCTCCCCGGTCCCTGGGATTCTCCAGGCAAGACACTGGAGTGGGTTGCCGTTTCCTTCTGCAATGCATGAAAGTGAAAAGTGAAAGTGAAGTCGCTCAGTTGTGTCCAACTCTTAGCGACCCCGTGGACTGCAGCCCACCAGGCTCCTCTGTCCGTGGGATTTTCCAGGCGAGAGTACTGGAGTGGGGTGCCATCGCCTTCTCTGGAAATAGAGGTTGAGTTACTAGCAAATACTGTGAGATGATAAGGAAAGATGTCTGTAGCACTGTGTGTGGGTGTGCGTCGGAGTGCTTGAGTTTGTGTAGTGGAGGCGTACATGCACTCCTATGTGGACAGATGGTTGTGGTCAGGAATGCTATGACTGGCTGTGCTGGTGGACGTGTTCTGTAGAAGACCTGCTTTACTAAAATTTGGCCACTGGGTCTTTCCTGACCTAGGACAAAAATATATTTAGCCTGACAAATTGAAATCGGTCTGTACCTTTCACATACAATATACTTTGAAAGGACTGAGCAATTCTACAAGCGTGTCATATCACCTCTACTCACTAGACATACTCATTCTAGACCAAAGCACATACTCAGATAATTTCAATAATCATCTGGCAGGTTGTGATAAGCTCTGTGAAAGGGTTACAATTGCTGAAGGATCACAGAAGAAGGGCATTAAATTTAGTTGTGTGTAAAAACCATGTGTCAGTAGAAATGACATTGGGCTAAACTCTTTTTTGTGTGTGTGGTTTTATTTTTTTATTATTTTTTAATATAAATTTACTTATTTTAATTGGAGGGTAATTACAATATTGTATTGGTTTTGCCATACATCAAAATGAATCCGCCACGGGTGTACACGTGTTCCCAATCCTGAACCCCTCTCCCACCTCACTCCCCATACCATCCCTCTGGGTCATCCCAGTGCACCAGCCCTGAGCATCCTGTATCCTGAATCAAACCTGGACTGGCAATTTGTTTCATATATGATATTATACATGTTTCAATGCCATTCTCCCAAATCATCCCACCCTCTCCCTCTCCCACAGAGTCCAAAAGACTGTTCTATACATCTGTGTCTCTTTTGCTGTCTCGCATACAGGGTTATCATTACCATCTTTCTAAATTCCATATATATGCGTTAGTATACTGTATT
>NW_011494817.1:1853102-1881058 GCF_000754665.1 Bison bison bison | reverse complement strand
AGTATACTGTATTGGTGTTTTTATTTCTGGCTTACTTCACTCTGTATAATAGGCTCCAGTTTCATCCACCTCATTAGAACTGATTCAAATGTATTCTTTTTAATGGCTGAATAATATTCCACTGTCTATATGTACCACAGCTTTCTTATCCATTCATCTGCGGATGGACATCTAGGTTGCTTCCATGTCCTGGCTATTATAAACAGTGCTGCGATGAATACTGGGGTACACGTGTCTCTTTCAATTCTGGTTTCCTCAGTGTGTATGCCCAGCAGTGGGATTGCTGGGTCATAAGGCAATTCTATTTCCAGTTTTTTAAGGAATCTCCACACTGTTCTCCATAGTGGCTTGGGCTAAACTCTTAATTGTGAAAAAGATGCTGGCATGGTATGATGAGAAGTCTTCACAGTTTACGTATATTGCTGCAACCAGAAGCTGAAGGAGTCCTGCTTGAAAGTAGTGTGTGGGTAATTCTGCTTTCGTAGGTAAAGATTTGCAAACACTTCAGAATATTTTGTGTTACTGGGGGACTGAGTTGGGATTTTGCTGCCTGATTTTTATTATTCACTCTCTTCTTCACTAGTAGCCTGACCAAAATATGATGCCCATAAAGTCAGTGCGGGGACCCATAAATCAGCTTTATTCAGGTGTCACATGCAGGGTTCTACCCTCTCTCTCTCTGGTGCTATTTTTTAAAAATAAAAGAAGTTAGAGACAGAGATATTTCCTTCTACTATCCCCAGAAGATGGAAGTGTTTGTGGCCGTTTGTTCCCCTTGGGCCATGGCAGGAACATAGATGAGGAGAGCCTAAATATTTTCCCCTATAATTGCTATTGACAAATATAGAGAAATAACAAGTGGCTGTTTTACTTCTTATGTTTTTCATTTATCTTACATTTACAAAACTCTCACATAAGGCGAACACACATGTCATCCTAAAGACTGATCTGATCTGAATTGAAAAGGGAAATAAAACTGCATGTAGCAACTTGGTCCATAGGGACTTAGATTCACTGAAATATGGAGAATGGATCATATTACATTTGTAATGATGCAGCTAATGAATAATGAATGTTCTGATGCTATCTTTGGGTAATCATCTACAAACATATTTTTTTTTCCCCAAGACTTCATGGGATGTTGATTTTTATGCAAACTAGAAATTCTCCACCATCTGTAATAGCAAACAAGTTCTCAGTGCTTTGGCAAATAATAGAACACCAAATGAATTTGTGAAATTATTCAAGCAGTGTGGAATGATTTCTTAAAGTTGTTCTTGAGCATTACTCTCTAGCTCTTTGACCGCTGGGGCTGGCTGGCTTGCTGATGCGCTGAAAGCTTTTTAAAATTTAATGTTTTGTCTATGTAGGGTCTTCAGTTCTGTTTAGTTTTGTGTATGCTTTGAGCGCTTGTCTCCTACGCACTTCTTTGTTTTTAATATTAGGTTGTGGGTTGTCAGAAGCTTCTTTGCAGTAGCAGCTTTTGCTTCTTAGTAGACCTAGCCCTGGAGATAGGATTCTGTACGTACTCAAGGTGGAATTAAAAGGCACACATTATATAGCTTTCCAGTTTCTATGGTTATGATGGATTAGTCACTAAGTCATGTCCAACTCTTGTGACCCCATGGACTACTAGGTTCCTTTGTCATAGATTGTACCAGATAGGTCCCAAATTTGCAATGAGCAGAATAACCAGATTTAATTCTCTTAGCATGCTAGGTTAAATGGTCCAGACTTCGCTTATGGTAATTTGATGCCAGGGCTCTTTGGTTGGATCTGAATTCTTTGACCTAAAGAATGTGAGCCAGTTTATTAGATTCCTGCTACTGCTGCATATATTCAATTGCAAGTATTATTTGTAGGCATATTTGCTTTCTTTTGCCCCAAATTCTGTTGCAATAAAAGTCTACTCTTACTCTGCTCTTTGTTTCATCTGCAGCTCCTTCTCCTTTGATCATAGATGTCCCACCTTACTTACTTAAAATGTATGATAATCTGTCTTCCTTCCTCCCTCCCTTTTGTCTTTTCTAATCAATATGAAATTTACATTCATTAACCTGTGCATTATTGCTATCATGTATGGAATATGGAAGAAAAAAATAACTTGGTGATTAATAGAGCTAACTTTGGAATCAAAGTAATTTGAAATCAAATCCAGACTCTGTTCCTTACTAGTTATGTGAGAAGGGACTAATCATTTAATCTTATTAAATGCAAGTTTCCTCATCTATCTGGAGAAGGGAAAGGCAACCCAATCCAGTCTTCTTGCCTGGAGAATCCCATGGATGGAGGAGCCTGGCGGGCTACAGTCCATGGGGTCACAGAGAGCCAGACACGACAGACATTTTCCTCATCTATGAAAATATCTATGCAGCGGCAGTGTTGTTATATACGTATTAATAGGAGTAATAGCATCTATGTGATAGCAATGTCATGAATATGACATAGAATGATGTATGCAATACATTTAGCAGACTGGGCGACAGTAAGATGCTGGGACTGCCGTTGCTGCTCTGGTGGTAGTGTTGGTGGTGGGAGCAACAGTGGAAAAATCGTGCTTTTTCAAGTGCTTTCTAGTGCTTTCTAGTACCCTTTGAAAGTGTGTTGCAAAGTTCAAGTCATCAGCATTGGGACGCCATCATGACTGAAAAGTGGTGTGTAAAGTTTTAGTTTTCACTAATGACTTAGGATTAATTTTTACACATGAACAAACTGAGCAGCTCCTGCCAATTTCTTTGCAACTCAGCAATACTCAACACCACTGAATTGATAATGGAGATGTCATCTCTCCTTTAAGTTATTCCTATAAAATCTGTGACTATGTTAGCCTGAAGACCTTCATGACTGTGTCTTTTAAAATTGCTTTTTTCATCCCTCTATCTTCAAAAACAAACATCCAGAATAACATTGCACTATAATGTTACAATAAGATAAGAAACCTGACTGTAAGCTACTGAAAATAAAGCTAATGAAGGATTACAAGAGCTTCAAAATGAGGAAAAAGACTAATAGATTAGGAAAATTAAGGAGAGGCACCATGAACATTACTTACAGCACACTGAGGTTTTGTTTACTGAGGTTAGCAGGTTATAAGTCATTGAGTTTTCTTAGAAAATGGCCATAGTTAGCCTTGCACCATAATTTATAAAGCAGAAGATATTGTTTCTCTCTACACATTGAACCATTTGAAACTGAACACAGATTTTGTTTTTAACCTCTTGAGAAGCAAAGAAAGGAGGGACAAAGAGAGAAAGGATCACTCTAGGAATCCTTAACACCACCGAGTCTTTTCACTTTCACATGTGTATGTGCCATCTTCTGCAGATACCATCTTCGAGTTGGGGGTATTATGTGTGACCCTGTAACATGGGAAAGGGTATTGGGATTAGAAGGAAGAGACCTGTGCTCTAGTACTGTTCTTCCAGTGTCCAGCTGCTCTGTCACCAGAAGCCACTGTAGCTCTCAGTGCCTCCAGTTTATCCATAAAAGTTTGTTTGTTTTATGTGCTGCTGCTGTTTTATATGACTGGTTCTTAAATGTCTTCAGTCAAAACCCCCTTTGATAATACCATGGAACCCATGAATTTTCATGCCAGAGGTATACAAATCTTATGAAATATATCTATGTAGAGTTTCAATAATTCCATACTTCCCTAAAGCTCATACATCGGTATTGACCTTAGGCTAAGAACTGTTACTCTAGGTGATTGCTGTTGTCCATCATAACTTCTTAATTCTGTGATCCTTGGGCATGTAAAATTTAAAATTTTTCTGTCAAATAGCTTTTTAGGGTCTAGTGGGAAAATGTTTGTGTAAATGTTCTAGTAATAATTTTGAGACTCATACTATTTCATACTTCCTCTCACTTTGGATTTACTGTGAGATTTGGGCAAGTTTCATGGTTTCTCTGGGTTGTCTCCCTAGGGTAATGGAGTTGCAGAAAATCTTGGACTTCAGAATCAGATCTGTCCAAATTCTGGTTCCTTCACATAGTCACTTTGCAAGTTTAAGGGAAAGTACTCTGTGAGCCTATTTTCACTGTAAAAAATCCAATGGTTTGTGATCTTGAGGTATAAAAAAAATTTTAAACGATTTGCCCAGTACTGACCTCAATCCCTAACAACTGATCCCCTCTCAAATCTGAGAATGTGCTTACTTTGGTTAGCCTTGCATTTTCTTTCCTCCTCTCTCTTCCCATCTTTAATCTTGGTCCTCTTTCAGCTCATTCCAAGTATTCCTCAAGTCATCACTTTCTGTTTTGGATCATGGTGTGAACTATGATATAGTGTGTTCCCAGTAGCTCTGAATTTTTAAACAGGAGTAATAATACATATCAAAGCCATCGTAAGACATTTATAAGCCCTGGACATCCTTACAGGTAGAACTGCTTTTCTCAAAATAACATTCACAGTTTAATACAGTTACATTCCATATCTTAAGGAGTTTTCTGTTGCTAAAGATGTGAAAACATTTTTGTATTTTATAATTCTGAGATTTGAGTTTTAAAAAGAAATTTGTTGTTCCTTAATATATGCATGCATATAAGTATACAGATATATGTGATTTGTCTTGTGTTTGTATATATAGAGAGTCATAACTAATTACTTGATGTATGTTTTAGTTTGCAGATTTTCATGGCTTAAAGGTAAAAGTCTCTCAGATCGACTCTTTGCGATCCCATAGTCTATAGTCTGCCTTGCTCCTCTGTCCATCGAATTCTACAATAAAGAGTACTGAGTGGGTTGCCATTTCCTTCTCCAGGGGATCTTCCTGACCCAGGGATCGAACCCGGGTGTCTTGCATTGCAGGCAGATTCTTTATCAACTGAGCCACTAGGGAAGCCTGTGCGGCTTAGAGAGGATAATTGTTTTTGTTTAGGTCTTTTGCACTTTTGATAGTCTCTACAATTTTATATCTGTCATATTATTACCAAGGAATACAATGGCTATGTTTTTCCCCAGTTCTGTTGAAGTATAACTGACAATTAAAATTATAAGAGAGTTGAAGTGTATATCATGATTTGATATACATATGCATTGTGGAAGGATTCTTTTGATCTAGTTAATTAACACACTCATCACTTCACACACAGTGGCTGTGGTTTGAGTCCTAGTTTTGTTACCTATTAAGTTTCTTGAGTTTGGGTAAATTCTTGCATTTCTCCAAGCTTATAGTTTTCTTAATGGACTGCTCTTTCTCATTCAGGGAAACTTAGGTTAATTAGTAATTAAAATGAGGCCATATATAATCTTGGGAGAAGGCAATGGCACCCTACTCCAGTACTGTTGCCCGGAAAATCCCGTGGATGGAGGAGCCTGGTAGGCTGCAGTCCATGGGGTCGCTAAGAGTCGGACACGACTGAGCGACTTCACTTTCACTTTCCACTTTCATGCATTGGAGAAGGAAATGGCAACCCACTCCCGTGTTCTTGCCTGGAGAATCCCATGGACGGAGAAGCCTGGTAGGCTGTAGTCCATGGGATCGCACAGTTCAACACAACTGAAGCGACTTAGCAGCAGCATATATAATCTCATTCTTCACTCTTGAATTTTTTTTCAAAATTATTCAGCTTGAAAAGTCAAATATAAAAGAATGAAAAGAGTTAAGAATAAAGACAGTAATTATTTGATTTACAATTTAGTGTCTTTCATCTTGTATGCTAACATGTCAGTTTACCTTCCCGTTGATGAATTAGTTTGATTTCAAGTTTATAAAATGAATTATTAATACTGAGATTATCCTCTAAATTTTAGCTTTTGTTTGTAATTTGCTTTTGGTTGAGGGCTGCAAAGAAGAAAAGATGCATAAGGGAGATTAGTTGTTGACAGTCTCTTTTATACAGTGTTTTAAATGATAGGGCTAAAGACGGTTTAGACTGTTCATTACTGATAAGTATGGAGGTATCCTTTGTCATTTACTTAAAAAAAAATGCCAGTGTCTTTAACTGGGAAACAGAAATACCAGAAGCGAATGAGAGTGCAGCAGTTTTAACCTGTGCACATTTATTCCTTCCATCCTCTACGTGTACTTTCTCTTGATTGCTTTTACTGAAGCCCTTACTTATATGTGAGCAGCTGCAAATCGTAACTCACTGTATAATGTAGAGAAACAAAATATGTCTTGAGTTTGAATCAGAAATAAAATGAGACATCTTTAAACTTAAACTAGGACATACAAGAGAATGGAATAGGTCAAACTATTTTCTCCAGCATCAGATGTTACAATGAAATTCTTACTGTGTGAAACTAGAGAATTTAAGTTTAAAATTAAAACAATAACAACAAAACTATTATGAGTTTTGAGTTCAGTTACCACTGAAAAGTGTTTATGAATTATTATGTCTGCTCTAGCTTTAGTTCAAAGTATATGCTATTATCAGAAATAAATCTTTTGCAATCTTGATGTCTGTACAACCATAGCCTTGAGGAATAACATTTAGATGTTTGAATATAGACTGTGTAGTAGAACAGTTTTACCTGAAAATAGTTCTTGTTTATTCACATATAACGGAGAGAAATAAAAGAGAAAATGTGTTACTTATGAACTTAAGATAGAAATCTCAGCATAGTCAAATTTAATTTTACTTGGAACATTTACATAATTATCCAGCTGACCATTAGCTCTTATTTTAGTAAAATCAACAGCTTAAGTAGTAAATATTTGTTTACTTATCAGCACTAGATAAGCCTTTTTTGCAACATAGAATATCAAAGAATAAATTTTGACCCAAAGAGAATTCTTCTTCTCTTAGTACTTCTATACAGTACTATTTTTCTATAGATTCCTATTTAATCAAGACTCTACAAAAAGAGAAACATAATTTTATTCTGTATCTAATAGCAAAGATAAGTATTTTCTGAGTATGTAATGATCATACTGAAGTTTGGAATTCTGTTTTCTTAATGGTCCTGGGACTGCTTTTGTTTATTTGAAGTTATAGATCCTTTACTATTGTAGGTAATGGCATAATTGATTAGGGATTGCTGCTTTAGCCATCCACAGCAGTGGATCTAGGTAGATATGAGAATTGAGAAACTCAGGACCCACAGCCCTTGTTCAGCAGCTGCTTCTACTCTCACTCCGATGACATAGAAGACTTCTAAATCACTCCCCTGCCTTCCCTTTGTCCTTCCAAGCAGTTTTGTACTCTGAGCCGAGAAAGTTCTTAAACACTGATCTACTCATAACAGTCTTCTTCTTTAACCCCTAATTACTTCCTCTTATACACCTGGATAAAATCCATATTACTTAGCAAGGCATACAAGAGGCTCCATTATCTATTCCTGTCCTACTTCCCCAGGCATTATTTTTCCGCCTTCATTGCCTCACATTTTTGTTATTCATAAAAAACCTAAACATGAAATAACAGCAGAACAATAATAGTAACAAAACCCCGCTCACTGATTCATTACCAGCTGTGTGATCGATCACTGGATTTGGAGTTTTCATTATTCATCTAATCAGAAATTACTTCCTGAATGCCTACTGTATACTTGGCATTATACTTAGCAGAGGTTTCCATTGGCAAGCAAAGAATACTAGTTGTACAGGTCAAGCAATAGCAAGTACATTCCCTTCCCTCTTAGAGTTGCAGTTTTGGGAATCGGGGGGTGGCGAGATAATGTTATCACTCAAGCAAATGAAAAGTTTCGTTTCTTTTGGGTGCAAGTCCTAGGAGACTCTGATGGAGCATGTGACTTATCAGAGAGGATGGGGAAGGTACATTTAATACAAGAGCTGAAGAATGATTAGAAATTGTGTAGGCAGAGTGGGAGGTATAGGAGTGCAATGTGGAAGTACTATGCAAAGTACAGAGCTGGAGGGGAAGTGGATATGTGTGAACTCAAAGAAGGCTGGAGTGGCTAGAAAACAGAATGGGGAAAGGGAGTTCATGAAAGGGACTTCAGCATGACAGGGAACAAAGCATGCAGAACCAGTGAACTTATCATTAATAATTTGGTTTGAGGGGTACTAGGACATCATTACTTCCCTGGTGGCTCAGACAGTAAGGAATCTGCCTGCAATGCAGGAGACCTGGATTCGATTCCTGGGTTAGGAAGATCCCCTGTAGAAGGAAATGGCAACCCACTCCAGTATTCTTGCTTGGAAAATCCCATGGACGGAAGAGCTTGGCAGGATACAGTCCATGGGGTCGCAAAGAGTTGGACACAACTGAACTACTTCACTAGGAAGTCATTTGGGGTTTTTTCATGAAATACTTTGGCCACCTAATGTGAAGAACCAACCCATTAGAAAAGACCCTGATGCTGGGGAAGATTGGAGGCAGGAGGAGAAGGGGACGACAGAGGATGAGATGGTTGGATGACATCACCGACTCAATAGACATGAGTTCAGGAGTTGGTGAAGAACAGGGAAGCCTGACGTGCTGCAGTCCATGGGGTCACAAAGAGTCAGACACAACTGGGCGACTGAAAAACAATGACAGTGTAACTTTGATATTTATTTTGAAAGACTCTTCTTCCTGAATGACAGGGAATTAGTTAGAAGCAAGGGTCCAATTGGATGCACGGGAGAGTTAGAGTTAATGGCTAGAGTCCAACAAAGAGGACATCAGTTTATACTTATGCTAGTTTGCAAATGGTGAGTATAAAAAGAGATATATTTCTGGAGTAAAATATATGATCTCATTTAAGCCTTACAACCATGCTAAGAAGTTGATCTCATAAAGCCCATTATACAGATCCGTCAATTGAGGCTTCAAAGAGTTATGTAAATTTACTTAGTCCCACAGGGATGTTGGCATAGTCAAGCCACAGAAGCCAGGTCCCTTAATTCTAAATCATATTCTTTGTCAGCCATGCTGCTGTTTTTCCATATTCTGCCATGCTGGGTTTCTCACATTGCTATGACTTTTCATTTTCTATTTTCTCACATTACAATGCTATTCCATGTAGTGAAATCCTGAAAGTCTTCTCCAACCATTTGCTGCTTCATGTTCCTGGTCTTTGGTAATATCTGTGCTTTATGATTTCATAGCACATTTTGCTCCCTTCTGTCTCCTTGTTTCTCTTTTTAGTAGTTTATAAGTTTTTAAAGACAGGCAGTAGAGCTTTTACTTTTAAATCCCCAATGCCTAGCAAGATGCTAGGTGTATAGGGTGAGCAGAAACATTTAAATTAAAGGAATGTTCATGATAACCATCTAGATCGAGCACTCTAACACCTGGTAGATTATCTGTACAGCACTTCTGCCAAATGATCACTGCAGACATCTGCCGGTACTCTTGACAATACTTTATTGACCACTTTCTACATCTCAAGCACATAACTTAAACACTTACTACATTATCATATTTAATAATCATAAGGTCTTTATGAAATACTTACTATGATTGTATCCATGTTGCAGATAAGGGAACTGAGTAACTTACCTAAGGTCATCAACTCCAGAATTCAAATTTAAGTGGCTCTGAATTCAGAGATCCTTGGTCTCGATTACAATGCATTCATTCCTGTTATACTTGTTTGATATTCTTTTTTTTTTTTGGCTATCCAGTCCTAGATGCATGTAGCACTTTGACTTCCCTGACCCTAGTCTCACAATGACGTCTTCTCCATGCCAAACAAATCTGATAGAAATGAGTGGTTGTTTCTGACCCCTGCCATTTCTGCTCTAACTCCTTCCACTAATGGAATGGAGAGCCTGCTTTTGGTGTACAATGACATATATTCGAGTTGTGCTGAAATGATGAGAAAGCTTTCAACAAGCTCTGGCATCAATGGATAGGAATCTATTCCTTTTATAAATGCATTTAAAAATATAAGACATTAGTAAAAGTATTTAAAAACCAAGTTGTTGGAATCTTACTTGTCAGTGTAAATCTAAAGGTTGGTTTCACCTATGTGAAAGTTTTGCTGAATGTTGGCCCTGCTCTCAGCACATGAAATCTTGCAGTCATGGAAGGATTAGTGTCCTAATCCCAGAAGCAGTCTAGTCTGCCAGAGTGTGTTCCAGTTTTAGAGATGGTGGAATCATTGAGTTCTCAATTGCTTGAAACCCATATATTCTCTGTCTAGGATCAGCTTTCTGATTGGGCCAAGGAACCAGGCAGAGGTCTGTTTGAAAGACAATATCTCTCTGTGAAAGGAAATAGGCTTTAGTCTCAAAACATAAATTTTGTACCCACTGTATCAAAGCATTGTGGATTTGAAGTGGATCTTAATGTTCACATAATCAAACAACAATTCTCAGCAACCTTGTAAATGGCTTCCTTGGCCATGCTTTATAAAGGAAGAAAATGATTGTTAGAAAGATAAGTAACTTGCCTAAGTTGCAAAGCTGGATTTCAAATGTAGGTCTGAATGATTCCAGAGCCTAAGCTTCTAAACATTAAGCCCTTGTCCTATACAAGCGTTCCTTTAGTATTTTAGCACTGTTGTATTTTCCCTTTTGGTTTCAGGTTAAATATCCCCATAGCTTATAATTTTTCTTTACATGATGTGTCTTTGTACCATCCCCACCAGTAGTCCCAGTCTTGGTTGACTAAGGGGGAGAAGAACTATAGCCCTCTAATCCAAGTGCAATAGATTCTTTAGAGAGACAATCAAAAGTAGAAATGTAAAATAATGTGATAAATTCAATTTTCTTTAAATTGCAGAATGTAAATGTCAATATTAGAGACTTTTTCAGGCTTCTTTGCATTTAATAATCTACCCCTGATAAAATCACATATCAGAATATTACAAAACATATTTTCTTCCTGAGTGAAATGAGAAACCTACCTTAGAAATCTTTCTTGCAATTTAGCATAAAGGATAATAGATCATTTGGTCCAACCTCTGGCATTTTAGGAGAAAATTGTGGTGAATTCATTCATAAACTATAGCATTTAGTACCTACTAATTTGCCAGGACCTCTGATACCCCCTGGACTTCCCTGGTGGCTCACTGGTAAAGAATCTACCTGCCAGTGCAGGAGACACAGGTTCAGTCGCTGGGTTAGGAAGATCCCCTGGAGAAGGAAATGGTAATCTACTCTAGTGTTCTTGTCTGGAAAATTCCATGGACAGAGGAGCCTGGTAGGCTCCAGTCTGTAGGGTTGCAAAGAGTCGGACACAGCTTAGCAATTAAACAACAATTGATATCTTCTGTTTTTTCAGTTGTGTTCCTTTAGTATGCCCAGCTCTAATTATTCTTTGATTCTGTGAGGACCTACAACTCATGACCTTACCTACCGTTTAATGTCCATTATCCTTCTGAAGCCCACTCCAGCACTCTTGCCTGGAAAATCCCATGGACGGAGGAGCCTGGTAGGCTGCAGTCCATGAGGTCGCTAGGAGTCGGACGTGACTGAGCGACTTCACTTTCACTTTTCACTTTCATGCATTGGAGAAGGAAATGGCAACCCACTCCAGTGTTCTTGCTTGGAGAATCCCAGAGACGGGGGGGAGGGGGACTCATGGGCTGCCGTCTCTGGGTTCGCACAGAGTCGGACATGACTGAAGCAACTTAGCAGCAGCAGCAGCATCCTTCAGAAGTCTTTGTTTCCATTTTATTTAACCTATATTTGGAGTTCAACTTTATAATCACCCATTGGCAGATCTTAATTTTCCCCTGTACATCATTCCTGCCACCATAACTTCCCAGACATGACTCCAGCTTTGATAATCCCAATTTCTCCCATTTAACACATGCCCCTGAACCGCTGAACAGGGCTAGAGTGAACATGTAGTGATACTGGTTGGTTTTACTTTAATTTGTGATCATAAACCTTATGTGGTTTCAATTTACTGCCTGTCAGTCCTGAAACCACATTTGGTTAGTCAATTCACTCTCCCACCATCCTGGTTTACTATTTCACACCTGTTTCTCTCTTCTGGAACATGTACTGTTTCTCTTTCTCTCTATGCTGAATAATGTCCTTGATCTTATTTCCCTGAGAAAGTGGAGAAAATCAGGAGAAATCTTAATTCACTCAGCAACACATCCATCAAACCTTCTGGTTTTCTACCTGTGGATTTTGTGTTCCCTTCTGTTTTAATAGATGAACAGAGCACAAGGTCTTAAGGATTATGGTTCTAGGCATATCGGTCCTCTCCTAATGAAATGTAGCAGCTAATGAGAATGGTAGGTTTTAAAAAGATGAGTTTGTGTGACTTGATGTCAGAAAAGTTGGGCACAAGTTCTGCATCTGTCATCAGCTAGCTATGTAACTTCGGATGTTGCTGTTGTTCAGTTGCTAAGTCGTGTCTGAGTATTTGCCACCCCGTGGACTGCAGCACGCCAGGCTTCCCTATCCTTTACTATCTTCTGGAGTTTGCTCAAACTCATGTGCATTGAGTCACTGATGCCATCCAACCATCTCATCCTTGGTCGTCTCCTTCTTCTCCTGCTCTCAATCTTTCCCAGCATCAGAGTCTGTTCCAGTGAGTTGGCTCTTCACATCAGGTGGCCAAAGTACTGGAGCTTCAACTTCAGCATCAGTCCTTCCGGTGAATATTCAGGACTGATTTCCTTTAGGATGGACTGGTTTGATCTCCTTGCAGTCCAAGGGACTCTCAAGAGTCTTCTCTAGCACTGCAATTTGAAAGGATCTATTCATTGACCCTCAACCTTCTTTATGGTCCAACGCTCACATTCATACATGGCTACTGGGAAAACCATAGCTTTCACTATAAACTTTGAAAGTAGGTAAAAGTAGATATTTTAAACCTCACTTCCTTATCTTTTAAGAAAGGAGGCAGCAATATCTACTGCCCATATTGTAAGGAGGCAGCAATATCTAGTGCCCATATTGTAAGATTTAATGAAATAACAAATGTTAATGTGATTTGTATATTATGAAACAAATAAGCATGAAGATTAGCCTGCTCTGTTGGAACCCGGGATCCATGGTCAGCTGCATGGACCGTGCCCTGCAGTAATCCGGCAGAGAGTGCGGACAGAGGCGTTCACTTAGGTTCACCATGGTGTCACCACTCAGACGTGCTGCGTGGCTGCCCTGACTGACCCATTCCAATAACAGGTTGTTTAATTGTTCAAGGAGAGTGTCTCAGCAGCTTCCCTTGGCAGTGCACTCTAGCTTTACAGTTTGTAAAGCACCAGTAAAAATGTATCAATAATCCTTTAAGGCCCAGTTCAAGAGTTACCCATGCCGTCTCAACAGGCCTTCCTCCGAGCTTCAAGAATCCCAAGTTTTTCATTCATATTCATGCACACAATGTTGTTTCTTCTTTTGTTTTTCCTTCCTCCCCCTCCCTCTCTTTATACCATGACACAGTAGACGCTTTGATCCCTAAGGGTAAGGATGTGGAGGGCTGTTGTGCTCTGTGTGTCTTTATTTCCTGGGATTTAACAAGAGGGAGAAGCCTGGCACCGTGGCCCGTGCTGAGCTGAAGCGCTACAGTTGCCCGTCTGTTTTCAGTACCTGCTCCTCACCCAGCTCCGACTTATTCTTCCGTAGTGTGAACCCTGAGGGCAAAGGCTGCAAGCACATAGTTCTTCTGGTGCTAGTATGACGCTGGGAACGTAATAAATACTAAGCAAATGGTGGACATACAGCGAGGCAGGAGAACCTAAATTCTTCCATTTATTTAACACATTTTTTCAAGGATGTGATCTGTTCCTAATTATGAGAAAAAGTTCTGAAAATAGAGCGGTGAACAAAAGCAAAAAAAAATAATATGCCTGCTTTTTGGAGCTCATATGTTAGTGGGTGAAGATGGACAATAAGGTAATAAATGAATGCTGATGTACGTTAGCGTGGGATCAGCCGGATCAAATGTTAGATAAGGTTCCCGGAGCAAGCCTTACTGGGAAGAGGGCTTTGGACTCTTGGTTCAAGGGGGTGTGGGCTTGTGCCTATCTAGGGAAGAGAATTCTGAAAGGTGGGGAAAAGTGCAGGATCCTTGGTAGTGATGGGAAGCCTTTAGAGTATTTCAAACAGAAGCTTGAGATGATCTGATTTATGCTAAAATACATATTTATACATATATATAGATATGTACATTTATAAGTGAAAATACTGTATTATATTTACTGATTGTAAAAAATGTCCAATAACTTGTTTTATTAAATACCAATTTCTGTTGCTTCTGTGTATTTTACTGGTGCTGGACACATGCAAAACAAGCTTGCTCTTGTTGCAAATAATATATTTGGTGAATACATTCACCAAGTATACTCATATACTCACATCATATACTTGATGAATAAAGGAGCTAATGGACTTGAATGAGAGGTTGCCAAGGAGCCCATCTACCAGGATTCTTTGAAAAAGTGTCCTGGGTTTATGTAAGAATTAGAGGCAACAAATCTAGTTATTAGCATTCATAGCTTCTCATTTTTCAGTATTTTTTAGGAAGTAAGGATTCCGAGACAGGATTTTCTGCCTGCCTTTACCTAATGTTCTTAAATGGCAAGATCAATGCACATCCGGCTGTCTAAATATATCCATCAGCTCTTTCCTTGATGAAAATAACACACATTTTTATAAACTCCTTCAGTTCCTTATTATGACTTTATATAAAATATAATCTTTTGGAATTCTTAATGGTCCCTACTTTAGCATCTTACGTTTTTCTTAACCTAAATCCAGTTTTAAAAAATAACAAGCCAAAAATAGATGCACTTGAAATAGAAGTCAGTGCATGGAAGCCAAGAAGTTTAGAAGAGGACATGCATACCATGTACTTGTTTTATGTCCACATGTCTTTTAAAATGTTATCACCACATTTCCAGAACTCTCCTGGGGGCAAAGATAGCTCGAGTTCCAGGAAATATAGGTGCTTCTTGTTTTAATATAAGTAAGAGTTGCACTGAAGTGAGAACATGAAGAATGAATAGAGGAGGCATTTTTGTTTCAATAATGACAATCTGCCTAAAAAAAAAAATATATATATATATATATAGTTGATATTATTATGATTAATGTGATGTTATTTGTAGTCATTGCATGATTTATTTTTTTAATAAAGTCAGATGGTGATCTTAGGGGCTTTGTTATAATTTGGGGATAATCACTGGCTCCCATGCAGTTGTGAGAAATATAAATATACAGGGAGATCTCCTGTGGTCTTTATACAGTTTCCTCCACTGGTGACGTTTTGCAGACATCACCAGAACAGTGATTTTCATGCAGTCAAGGGAATTCCCTGGCAGTCCAGGGGTTAGGACTTGGCGCTTCCACTGCAGGGGACACAGGTTCGATCCGTGCTTAGGGAATTAAGTTCCTGCATGCTGTGCAGCGTGGCATAGTGGTAGTAATAATGATGGTGATGCAGTCAAGACACAGTGAAGCTCCACCACCACAAAAATCTCTCATGCCTTTTTTTTTTTTCGCTAGCTGCGTCTACCTGCCTTCCCACTTCCACCATGTGGCCTCTGGCAACCACTAAGCTGTTACCTATTTCTGTAATTTTGTCATGTTAAGAATGTTATAAACATAGAACCATGCAGTACGTGATCCTTTGGGACTGGCTTTTTTTAAATTAATTTAGCATAATTCTCTGAGGATTTATGTAGATTGTTGAATGTGTCAGCAGAGTTTTCCTTTTTACTGATGGCCATATTCCATGGTATAGGTACATCAAGTTCATTTAACCATTCACCCACTGAAGGACATCTGATCTGATTCCAGATTTTTGCCATGATTAATAAAACTACCACAAACCTTCCACTACAGGTTTGGTGTCAACATAAGTTTTCATTTCTCTAGGATAAATGCCCAGAGATGCAATTGCTTGGTTGTAAGATAGTGGAAAGTTTGGTCTTTTGTTTTTCCCCCAAGAAACCTCCAAACTGATTTCCCAGGTGGCTGTACCCATTTTAAATTCCCACTAGTAATGTATAAACAATTGATTGCGTCATTATTCAGCTTTTTCAGTTTAGGCCACTCTGAAGTGTGTAGTGATATTTTAATGTTTAATGAGCATTTCCCTGATGGCGGTTGATGTTGAACATCTTTTTGTACACTTGTCGTCAGCATGGCCTCTTCAGTGAAAAATATCTCAGCAGGACTTTTATCCATAATCTAATTGGAATATTTTATTTGACTGTTGAGTTTCAATAGTTCTTTATATATTATAGATGGTATTCCTTTGTTGGCTATGTGGTTTACAAATGTTTTCTCCAGGTCGACTGACTTTATTCTTCCTCTCCAAAAAATATTTTACAAATACTTTCTTATAGCTGTCCTTTTAACAAACTCTTTTAATGGGGTCTTGGCAGAGGACAGTTTTGAATTTGATGATGTCCCATTTATCATTGTTTCCTTAAATGCTTTCTATTTCAAATTTAAGCACTTTTTGCCTAACACTAAGGTATGAAAATTTTTTCCTAGTTTTTAAAAAATTTGTAGTTTCAGGTTTTTCTTTAACTTCATGATCTATCTTGAATTATTTTTTGTATGAGATGTGAGTTTAGGTGGGTGCTCTTCTCCTTCTCCACCCCCCCTCCTTTTTTTTTTGCCTATGGGTGATGACTTTTCCATCATCATCTGTTGAAAAAGCTCTATTTCCTCCATTGAATTACTTTACTCCTTTCTCACAGATCAGTTGGAATATTTGTGTTTGGGTGGTTTCATTTCTGAGTTCTCTGATCGTGAAACCAGGTAGACTGATTTTATTCTTCCTTTCCAAAATTGTTTTAGCTATTCTAGTTTCTTTACTTCTCAATATAATTTTATAGTTATCTTGCCTGTCTCTACAAAAAATTGTACATGTTTTGTTAGCTCTATACCCAAGTACTTCATTTTTTGACTGATTATATTTGCTATAGTGATTTTTATGTTTATTGCTAGTATATAAAAATATAATTGATTTTTATATGTTTGTCTTATATCCTGTAGCTTTGCTGAACTCACTTAATAGTTAGGCATATGTTTGGAGATTCTTTGGGATTTTGTTTTTAGACAATCATGTCATCTTCAAATAGGAATCATTTTATTTATTCCTTTAAAATCTTTATATCTTGTATTTACTTTTATTATCTATTGCATTGGTTAGAACACCTCTGTCTTGAGTAAAAATGGGAAGGTTGGACATTCTGCTTTGTGACCAGTCTTATGGGAAAGCTCTCAGTCTTTCCCATTCATATAACAGCATGTGTTGTCTTTCTATAGGCGCTCTTTATCAAGATGAGGAAATGCCCCTGGATTCCTGTATTCCAGAGTTCTTTTTTCTTTTTAATTTATGTTGAGTTTTGCCAGATGATCTTTCTGTACTGATTGGCACAATCATATCATGTGGTGTGTTACTTTGATTTTCAAATATTGTACTAGCTTTGCATCCATGAGTAAACACCATTTAGTCATGGTGCTTGATTCCTTTTATATATTGCTGAATTCCATATGCTAGAATTTTGTGTAAATATTTTGCATGTATATTTATTAGGGATGTTGGTCTTCAGTGGTTTCTTTCTTTCTCTCTTTTTTTTATTTTGGCAAGGTTTTGGTGTCAGAGGACTACTTTCTTTAGCTTCGGTATCATAGATTACTGGATTCCTAAGTTAAATTGAGAAAGGAATCTTCCTCTTCTTTGTTCTGGAAGAAATCGTGTAGAACATATTTTAATTCTTCCTTAAATTGTTAGTAGAATTCTGTAATGAAACCCTCTGAACCTGGAGATTTCTGTATTTTGAATTCTAAATTATGACTTTAATGTCTTTGATAAATATAGAGTATTCAAATTATCTATTTCCCAGTTGGGGGAGTTGTGGATTTTTGAGGAATTGCTTCATTTCCTCTAAGCTGTTAAATTTATGTTTATAAAGTTGTTCATAGTATTCCATTATGACTCTTTGGATGTTTTCAGGTTTTGTGTTGAGATCCAATATTTCATTTATGGTATTGATAATTTACATCATCTCATACCAGCCTTCTTAGAGATCTGTCAATTTTATTGATCTTTTTTTAAAAGAGCTAATTCTTTGCTGCATTGATTTTCTTGATTTGTGTGTATTTTCAGTTTCATTGATTTCTGCTATTATTTTATTATTTTCTTCCTTTAGCTTGCTTTGGATTTCCTTTATACTTTTTTTTCTTTTTAAGGTGGGGGTTTAAATGATTTATTTGAGACTTCTGCTTTTCTAATGTAAGCTTTTAAGTGCTGTACATATTTCAGAATTCCATTAACTGTGCCCCACAAATTTTGGTTTGTTATATTCCATATTTTATTTTCAGTGTATTTTAAAATTTTTGTTGAAACTTCTTTTTGGCCCTTAGATTATTTAAAAATTTGTTACTCAGTTTCTTAGTGTTTGGAGATTTTCCTGTTATCTTTCTGTTGTTGATTATAGCTTGATTTGTCTATAATAAAACAGTAAACTGTGCATGATTTCAAGTCTTTTATGTTGAGGTTTGTTTTATGGACCAGAGTAATGTCTACCCTGATGTATGTTCCAAGGGCTCCTGAAAAAGAAAAGTTTTTTTTCTGCTGTTCTTGGGTTGAATGTTCTATAAACGTTCATTAGATTCTTGATATGTTCATCCGTGGTATTATTCTTTGTTTTATATCCTTACTGCTTTTCTGTCCGGTTATTCTATCAAAATGGTTGAGAGTGAAGTGTTGAAGTTTCCTACTAAAATTATGGATTTGTGAAATGCTCCTTTCGATTCTGTCAGTTTTTGCTTCACGTAATCAGTAGCTTTATTGTTTGTTGCATGAATATTTAGATTAGATTGCCCTCTTTATTGTTATATAATGTCCTGCCCTATCTCTGATAATTTTTTTGTTTTGTTTTGGATTCAGAGTTGTTTTCTTTCAGCCCTTGAAAAATACTTAGTTAATTCTTTCTGGTCTCCTTAGTTTCCAATAAGAAATCTACTGTCAATCAGATTATTTTTCCTCTTAGGTAAGGAGGCCTTTCAGTCTTATTGTTTTAAGGGTTTTTATCTCTGTGTTACAGGTTTCATTTAATTGGATTTCATTGGGTTTGTAATGCTTAGGGTTTGCTCCAATGAGGTACCGTATTAGTGGAGATCACAAATCTCTTATTGATATGTGGGCTTCTTGAATCTGTAGGCTGTTTCTTGCCATATTTGGGAAGTTTCAAGCCATTATTTATTTCAGAACTTTCTCTGCTCCACCCTCTTTCTTTCCAGGACTCCAATGCCGTGAATGACAGGGAAATTGGGTCCTTCCTTACTCCTTGGCAAGGTCGGAGGTGTAGTCTCTGGCATAGCCTTTGCTAGCATAAGGGGAGGAGAGGGGAGCAGTTTTGCTGTGGATTTTTAAGTTGAGTATAGGGATTATTATCTAGAAGTTTTCTTTTTTGTCAGGCTGCTCCTTTTCTCATCCAGTGGCTAGAGGGAGCAGGCTTTTGTTAAGGCTATTTTGACTGCGCACCCTGGTATTTCTAGGTTGCCACCTTTTTTAGATCCAAATCTGGGATACATGAGACGAAAAGTAAACTCAGGAAACTCAATGTCATGTTCTTCTTTAAGTCTTGGTATTCATACTTTCTCCCTCCCTCTACTCTTAAGATGTTTTAATACTTTTTTTTTTTTTAATTTTCTTTAAAAAAAATTTTTTTTAACTTTTAATACATAAGGTTTTAGTTTTACCTAGTGAGGTGAGTAAGAAAAAGTACATCTATTCCATCTTCCCAGAAACAAAAGTTGGCACTTGGTTTTGAAAATTTTTATAGTTTTGAAAATTTTGACAGTTGAATCATTTAGGAAAATATAAATCTTTGTAATCTTATACATTACGTTCATATGTAGAGTGAAGAATTTAATTTGACTGGGAAGATGAAAGTGGGTGAATTAAGAATTGAGAGTTGTGTTCTCACAGCTGATAAGATAATAGTTTATATGATCTATGGGAAGACACCATTTGGAAACTTTTTTATTGTTTTACATGGGAGGAAATATTTTTAAATTTGCATGCCAATTTCCTTCTTGAAGCACTTCCTTTATGAAGCATTATCCTGTTGTATCTGATGGTGGTGGTGGTATAGTTGCTAACTTGTGTCCAACTCTTGTAACACCATGGACCCCAATTCCTCTGTCCATGGAATTCCCCAGGCAAGATACTGGAGTGGGTTGCCATTTCCTTCTCCAGGGGATCTTCCCAACCCAGGGATGGAGCCTGGGTCTCCTGCATTGCAGGTGGAGTCTTTACCAACTGAGGCTCCAGGGAAGCCGTACTCGATTTCATCTTTCACTATTTTTTGAGCCTAGTTTTCTAATATAATCTCTTGAATATACTAGCTGCTCAAAAAAAAAAAAAAAAAAGGCGTAATTAAATAATAATAAGCTTCTTTTCTGCTTATTTAGGCCCTGCCTTTGACCTCTGCTTGCAGGTATTTGTCTTCAGTTGGTGTGCTGGGTTTCTTCTAAAATATTTGTTTTCAAAGAGATCTTATTCATTTTGATGCCTCTTAAGTGTTCAAACCTGATTCAGCTTCTCTTCTGTTTCTAGGCTTTCACTTATAAAGACATGTATTATGAAAATATGGATGAACCTGGAGGACATGATCTAAGATACAGAGCAACAGATACTACATAATTCTACTTATATATCTAAAATAGTCAAACTCCCAGAAGCAAAGAATCTAATAGTGGTTTCCAGGGGCTGAGGGTTGGGAGACATGGGGAGTTGTTGTTCAGTGTGTTTAAGGTTTCAGTTATCCAAGATGAATACATTCTAGAGTTCTACTATACAACATAGTCCTGTAGTAAATATTGTGTAGTTTAATTTTTTTAAGAGGGCAAGTCTCATATTAAGTGCTCTTATTGCAATAACCAAACAAACAAACAAAAAAGACACAAGAAAACTCTGGGAAGTTTTGGGTATGTCCATTACTTTGCGACAGTGGTATCATAGGTTTTGCATGATGGCAGCCCACTCCAGTGTTCTTGCCTGGAGAATCCCAGGGACGGGAGAGCCTGGCAGGCTGACGTCTGTGGGGTCATGAAGAGTCAGACATGACTGAGTGACTTCACTTTCACTTTTCACTTTCACACATTGGAGAAGGAAATGGCAGCCCACTCCAGTGTTCTTGCCTGGAGAATCCCAGGGACGGGGGAGCCTGGTGGGCTGCCATCTGTGGGGTCGCACAGAGTCGGACACGACTGAAGCGACTCAGCAGCAGCAGCAAACTCATCAAATCTTGCAGTTATTTTTCTATCAGTTGTACCTCAGGAAAGCTGTTAAAAGGGCATACATTAGATATGTCATCACACCTAAATCTGCACATCATAATACTCAATCAGTAATCTGTTTATTAAAAACCACACGTTTCTTTTCCTAATTCCAACTTTAATGTCAAAGATGCCACTTTAACACTCCCATCAAGACTTAGTATCAATCGAACCTAATTCAATTCAACCTCTCTCTCACCCTTTGTCCCTCATTGTGGAGCAAGTTTTGCCAGCTCTTTCTTCATGGTGCTCTCTCATCTTTGTTTTCCTTTGCTCTTCCACTTTTGTCAGTGTAACCCAGGTCCCTAATCGCTTGTTCTTGGAATACTATAATTGCCTGACTGGTCTTTCTGTCTTGTTGCTCTGCCAGTCTACCCATGTGAAATTGCACATGCATCTTATAAACACATTTTCCATATAATTTCCCTGATAATAACCTTAATGACTTGCCATTACCCACAAGACTGAGTTCAGCATGCTTTAACCTGGAATGCTGTGACCTTTTAAATATAATTCCAATGCATCCTTCCTTGCTTCTCTACAAAGCTTCTTAGAAAAATTTACATATATACCTAAAATGGAAAGAGTTCCAGAAGATAGTCAATCTGAGTTTTACATACAGCTCTCCCTTGGTAGCTCAGTTGGTAAAGAATCTCCTGGAAATGCAGGAGACGTGAGTTCAGTCCCTGGGTTGGGAAGATACCCTGGACAAGGGAAACGGTACCCACTCCAATATTCTGGCCTGGAGAATTCCATGGACTGTAGAGTCCACCGGGTCGCAAAGAGTCGGACATGACTGAGCAACTTTCACTTTCACTGCCCTTAGCTGTGAGAAGTTGGACAAGTGACTTAATTTGGTGACTTTTTTTTTCGTCTGTCAAACTAAGGCTGCTGCTGCTGCTGCTGCTAAGTCGCTTCATCGTGTCTGACTCTGTGCAACCCCATAGACAGCAGCCCACCAGGCTCCCCCATCCCTGGGATTCTCCAGGCAAGAACACTGGAGCGGGTTGCCATTTCCTTCTCCAGTGCATGGAAGTGAAAGGTGAAAGTGAAGTCGCTCAGTCATGTCCGACTTCTAGCGACCCCATGGAGTGCAGCCTACCAGGCTCCTCCATCCATGGGATTTGCCACGCAAGAGTTCTGGAGTGGGGTGCCATTGCCTTCTCCAAACTAAGGCTATAATTATATAATTAGATAATTCCTAAGGCCAAGTATAGATTTCACAGTCTTAAAAAAATACAAGTAATATACCCTTTATCTACTCTATTTTGTCTTTTTCCTCTAGAAAACCACTTTTGTTTCTTACATTTGGATATCCAATATGCTCTTATTTTTTTTAGCCAGTAGGTATGCTAGGTAAGGCCCATTAGTGGGTTTGGAAACAATTTTGTGAACAAAACCAGAATGTTTTTAATGAACTGCCAAAGTATAGAACACAACAACATAGAAATATCAGAGTACATTCAATGTAGTAAAAATAAATATATTTCATAATTTTTGTTCTAAATACACACATGACAGATATGTTTTAAAATATATTTCTTTCCATCAGTCAATGAAGTTGCAAGTCACAGCTTTAAGTCATATACCACACATTCATGAATGCCATATTTAAACCAAGGAGACTCTACTGGACAGTTCTCTTAGATGCTACACTAACCCTTCTTCCCTTTGTCTTGTGCTTCCATCTCAATAGCATTTTGTTTCTTTCAGCCTGGTCCTGAATCTTGCTTCAGACCCAAGCTTTTTTTTTTTTAATAGATCCTAGGTGAATTATATTTTAAATTTATTCGGGGGAGATATAATTTTTTATTGGAGTATAATTGCTTTTCAATGTTGTGTGGTTAATAGTTCTAGTTTTTGCTGTACAATGGAGTGAATCAGCTGTAAGTATACATATACCCTCTCCTTCTTGAGCCCCGCTCCTACCCTTCCCATCCTACTCCTTCTAGGTCATCCCAGAGCACTGAGCTGACCCCCTGTGCTATACAGCAGCTTCCCACCAGCTATCTATTTTATATATGGTCGTGTATAAATGTTAGTCCCTATCTCACTACTGGCCATATACTCAGAGCCCAGCTTTAATATCTGTCTCTGGCACCCACTGGTTTGATACCATGTGGAATCTATCCTGGCTTCTAGCATCTTTACTTTCTTGTGTGACCTGTGATAATGTTCTTAGTTTTTTTCCACATGTCTCAATGGAGCCCCTGTCCTGAATTAGCTTCTATTATGTATCTGACACTCCCCAGGTAACTTGAAATAGACAAATAGAGCAATTGAGGAAGGATAAGGGGGAAAGATTCATATTTTTTAAAAGTAGACGTTTCCATTTATTGTCTTTAATTGCAAAGATAAATAGAGAGCATCTATTTATGGCCTTTGGGAACCGTTATTACCGTGCACGTTTGTTCAGAAATTAGTTCAGGCCATGCCTAGTGCTTGTACATGTATGTATGCACGTGCTTATGTGTGTTAAGTGTGTGTATTGTTTCTACTTGAACTATTCTGTATGGTTTATAAAGCCCTGCTGCGCCGAAACCCATCATTTCTTCTCTTCAGAGGCATTCAAAGGAATCCTTGAGAAGTTCATCAGCATTTTTCCTTTTGTTTTTGAAGATGGAGTATGTCTTTCCAAATGGAGATAGCTTTTCTCATGGACTTCAGAGACAGACATAGTTGTAATCAAATTTTGTGCATAAAAAATATGCCATTTTGTAGTAAAACTCTCCCACAGGGTTTTTCATGCTAAATTGAACTGTGAAGTTAATAAATTGAATGATAATTAAAATTTCCCTGAGAAATGTGAGGCTGTAAGCTCTCACACAAATGTGTATTTTTTCTAACAAATATGTGTAATTGTCCCTCTGATCTGTGAGGTTTGTTCTTTTTTTTTTTTTGTCTCTGCTTTTAAAGATCATGTCTGAGGTAGCTGTCAATCTCTGGATGAAGAATTCAGGTGAAGAAGGCAATTATATGATTCCTCCCTACTCTATGCCCAAGGCTTCAGTTTATAAGATCACTCCTTATTCATATGTGGGCTTCCCTCGTAGCTCAGTCAGTTAAGAATCTGCCTGCAGTGCGGGAGACCAGGGTTAGATTCCTGAGTCAGGGAGACCCCCTGGAGAAAGAAATGGCAACAACCTCCGGTATTCTTGCCTGGAGAATCCCATGGACAGAGGAGCCTGGCGGGCTACAGTCTATGGGGTTGCAAGAGTCGGACACGACTCAGCAACTAAACTACTGCTGTTATGCACTCGTACGTGTTTTATCACTTGGAATTTCAGGATCTAGAACTTGATGGGCATCCTTCCCTGTTTGATACACCTTATACATTATTTTTCAGTCACATTATTAGAAATGAGAATGGTGTTGAGGCACATGTCAAATGATTTGCACCCTGTCTGTATTGGTATTTCAGTAGCCATCATAGTTTTTAAACAAGCCAGAAAAATCAAAGTGTTAGTCGCTCAGTCATGTCAGACTCTGCAACACCATGGGCTACAGCCTGCCAGGTTCCTATGTCCATAGGCTTTCCCAGGAAGGAATACTTGACAGGGTTGCCATTTCCTTCTCCAGGGGATCTTCCCAACCCAGGGATCAAGCCTGGGTCTTCTGCATTGCAGGCAGATTCTTTACTCTCTGAGCCATTAGGGAAGCCCAAACCAGTCTTGAGGTTAAATTGTTCCTGCCTCAACTATGTCCCACAGCATCAATGCACTGACATCTTCTACAACTTGTAGCATACACACCCTTCCATACTTTGCACTGTGTACATTCCTGGCCTTATTTTAAGTCACATGTTTGCACGTAGCCTTTGCCTGTCCAGCCATTTCTTGGTTTTCCCATTTTAGTTCCTTTCCTGTGTAGGTGCCAGTTATTTCCTATTCTCTCTGCTTAAAGACCTGCTGTTCCACTCTGACTCCCAAATCTCTCCAAGTTTAAAAAATCTTGATTGTAGTTTTCTCATCTTCTGAGAAATTTTGCTTATCCTCAGACCTACAATTCTCAAAGTTTAGGTGGCCTAAACCAGACAGGATTAGTTTTGTTTAATTCTGTATTTCCATAGTCTGGAAAATTATGGGTATATTAAATCCTTTAAATGATTTAATATTAATATTAACAATGGTTATGGGAATACATGAAAAAGTAGGTCAAGGTTCTAAGTATAATTAAGAAGCAAGTTATTGGTGAAGTATTTCCCAGGATAATTAAGATAACTTAAGGCATAACTCTTGTAGCTGGGGAGCTTTGTGGCTCTCAGCTGAACACTACCTTGCCAACAAAGTAAATACAAATCTTAGTGTTAATTGAATCCTAATCATACCAAGAATATCAACAGAGTGTTTCCTTGTTTCGTATAATTTCCTTTTTGATATCATGACCATGAACACCTGAAGGGATCCTAAAGACCCTTTCAGAGGATGTATAATGTCAAAATTATTTTCTTAGCAATGTTGTTTTGCAGTTGCTAAGTTGTGTCTGATTTTGGGGGCTCCATGGACTGCAGCACACCTTATCTCCTTTATCCTCCACTATCTCCTGGAGTATGCTCAAATTCATGTCTCCTGAATTGGTGATGCTATCTAACCATTTCATCCTCTGCCACCCCCTTCTCCCTTTGCTTTCAATCTTTCCCAGCCTCAGGGGTCTTTTCCATTGAGTCATCTCTTCATGTCAGGAGGCCAAAGTACTGGAGCTTCAGCTTCAGCAGCAGCCCTTCCATTGAATATTCAGGACTGATTTCCTTTAGGATGGACTGGTTGGATCTCCTTGCAGTCCAGGGGACTCTCAAGAGTCTTCTCCAACACCACAGTTCAAAAGCATCAGTTCTTTGGCACTCAGCTTTATGGTCAAACTCACATCTGTAAATGACTGCTGGAAAAACCATAGCTTTGACTATATGGACCTTTGTCAGCAAAGTGATGTCTCTGCTTTTTAATGTGCTGGCTATGTTTGTCATAGCTTTTCTTCCAAGGAGCAAACATCTCTTAAATTCATGGCTGCAGTCATCATTCCCAGTGATTTTGGAGCCCAAGAAAATAAAATCTTTCACTGCTCCCACTTCTTTCCTTTCTATTTGCCAAGAAGTGATAGGACCAGGTGCCATGATCTTAGTTTTTTGAATGAGAGTTTTAAGCTAGCTTTTTCAGTTTTTCTTTCAGACCAATACTTAAACATTATTAAAATATGTAATAGTGACAATAATTTAAAAGTAACAATAAAAATTAATAATAGCAGATTAAAATTAAAATATAGCAAATAAAAATAGCAAATTAAAAATTAAAAATAGCGTTTTTGTGTCAGGCATCTTACCAGATGCTTGAGGTATTTCCTCTCATTTAATTTCACAGAAAATCTCTAAAGTACAAATAATACTCTTTCTTTTTTTTTCTCTCTAATGAAGACAACGTCAGGGCTCAGAGTTAAGTGTCATACCTCTGGTTACAGAGTTAAAATATGTGTAGGAGAAACTCAAATCCAGGTGTATTTTAATCTAAAACCCATGCTTCCTCTGGGCTTCCCAGGTGGCGCTAGTGGTAAAGAACGTTCCTGCCAATGCAGGAGACCTGAGACACAGGTTTGATCCCTGGGTTGGGAAGATCCCCAGGAGGAAGACGCAGAAAGCCACTCTAGTACTCTTGTTTAGAGAATCCCATGGATAGAAGAGCCTAGCGGGCTACAGTCCGTAGGGTCGCAAAGAATAAGACATGACTATGGCAACCAGGCATGTATGTGCATATATTATGCTTAGTACTGTACTACTCTACTGCTTCATCAGAGTTTCATGGAGAGGAAAACCATGGTACCAAACCATTAGTCATTTAAGAGTATATCATTTGTTTCTGTGTAAGCTGAAGAAACTAAAGAGCAATTCATACTGTCTTCAACAAGTTCAAGGAATAATATGAAAAAGATTTTGTCTGAGCTGGGTATTTAAAAGATGACTAGGTTTTATTCTGTGTAAAAAACAGAAAGAACACAAGATCACAATTGACAAAGTGACTAGTCTGTATAATGGCATAAAAGTGTTGACCCAGCAAAACACATTTGATGAACTGCAAGGCATTCCTTATTAATAAAGATTCAAGGACAGCAAGCCAACTGCTGGAGAAGAGTTTGGAAGGGTGCTGTGCTTAGTTGCTCAGTCGTGGCTGACTCTTTGCAACCACATGGACTCTAGCCCGTCAGACTCCTCTGTCCATGGGATTCTCCAGGCAAGAGTACTGGAGTGGGTTGCCATGCCCTCCTCCAGGGGATCTTCCCAACCCAGGGACTAAACCCAGGTCTCCCACGCTGCAGGCAGACTCTCTACCATTGAGCCACCAGGGAAGGGTGACAGGCGCTAAATCACCTTGTAAGCCAGGATAAAGTGCTTAGTCTTGGACTAAAAACAGTGGGGAGGGGACAACTCTTAACCATAGTCTTTATTAAAATCTTTTGGGGCAGGGGATAATTTTAAATTTGTAGAACAGCTGCAGGGATGGTTCTCACATGCCCTTAGCCCAGTCTCCCCTAATGTACATTTTATACACTCCTGATACATTTGTTAAAAGTAAGAAATCAGCTTTGAAATGACAGTCTTTATTTGTATCCCAACAGTTTATCCACACATCCCCCCTTTTTTCCATTTCAAGGATCCAATTCAGGATATTATGTTGCCTTTAGAAAGGTTTCCTAATTTTGGTACCACCATTATTTAACAGTTTCTCAGTATTCACTTGTTCTTTGTGATCTTGCCACACTTATGAAGAGTATGACTTCCTCATAGATTTTAAAAATTAAATTCTTTGCGATAAATACAAACTCATATGCAGTTGTAAAAACAATATAAGAAAAAAAAAAAAAAAACAG
>NW_011494817.1:1851038-1853002 GCF_000754665.1 Bison bison bison | reverse complement strand
GGATCTTATTTCCTCTACCAGGGATAGAACCTGCACCCTAAGCAATGAGACCATAGACTGTTAACCAGCAGGGAATTCCATTTTTTGGAGGGGAGGTGTTGTCATTTTTTATTTTAGGCTTTCCTGATGGTGAAGAATCTGCCTGCAGTGAGGGAGACTTAGGTTCAATCTCTGAGTCAGGAAGATACCCTGGAGAAAAGAATTGGCTACCCGCTCCTGTATTCTTGCCTGGAGAATTCCATGGACAGTAGACCCTGATGGGCTATAGCCCATGTTCCATGGGATTGCAAAGAGTTAGACACAACTGAGCAGTTAGTACTTCCACCACACACTTTCAGTAGTTGTGTAGTAATAACTCATTATGGTTTGAATTTCCAGTTCCCTGTTAATTACTGATATAGAATACCTTTTCATCTGCATATGCTCTTCAGTGAATTATCTGTTCATATATTTGCCCATTTTCTAATTGGATTGTTATTTTTTAACATTCAGTTTTGAAAGTTCTATATGTATTGTAGATACTAGTCCTTCATCAGGTTTGGTTTGCAAGTATTTTCTTTCAGTCTGTAGATTATCCCCTCATTTCCTTCACATGGGCTATCGCAAAGCAAAAGCTTTTCATTTTGATGAAGTACTATTTCAATTCAGTTCAATTGCTCAGTTGTGTCTGGCTTTTTGCGACCCCATGGACTGCAGCACGTCAGGCTTCCCTGTCCATCACCAACTCCCGTTGCTCAAACTCATGTCCATTGAGTCGGTGATGCCATCCAACCATCTCATCCTCTGTCGTCCCCTTCTCCTGCCTTCAATCTTTCCCAGCATCAGGGTCTTTTCAAATGAGTCAGCTCTTTGCATCAGGTGGCCGAAGTATTGGAGTTTCAGCTTCAGCATTAGTCCTTCCAATGAACGCCCAGGACTGATCTCCTTTAGGATGGACTGGTTGGATCTCCTTGCAGTCCAAGGGACTCTCAGGAGTCTTCTCCAACACTACAGTTCAAAAACATCAGTTCTTTGGTGCTCAGCTTTATTTATGGTCCAACTCTCACACCCATACATGACCACTGGAAAAACCACAGCCTTGACTAGACGAACCTTTGTTGGCTAAGCAATGTCTCTACTTTTTAATATGCTGTCTAGGTTGGTCATAACTTTCCTTCCAAGGAGTAAGCATCTTTGAATTTCATGGCTGCAATCAGCATCTGCAGTGATTTTGGAGCCCCAAAAAATAAAGTCTGACACTGCTTCCACTGTACTATTTATCAGTTTTCATTTTATGGATGATCCTTTTGGTATCAAGTCTAATCGAACTGTTTGCCTAGCCATAGATACTGAAGATTTTCTCATATGCTCTTAGTTTTTTTCCTAGACTATTATAATTTTGTGTTTCACATGTAGGCCTCTTATCTGTTGAATTCATTTCTGTTTAAGGAAATGGTTTAGGTTGAGGTCCATTTTTCTGCTTATGAGTGTCTGTTTACTCCAGCATCATTTGTCAAAAGGCCGTCCTTCCTCTACTGAATTGCTTTTGCATTTCTGTCAAAAATTTATTGGACAATCTATAAAGTTCACTAAAGCAAAGCACAGTAAAACGAGGGATTGCAAATTTTTATCCTCTACACTGTGAGAACAAAAATCTTCCAGAGCAAAGCTTCCGAAGTGTTGAAGTCATTGTCGTCCACCGCTGGAAGAGTGAAGGTGCTGCCGTCAAAGCCAAGGCTGCATGTGAGGATGTATAACATGATCAGGTCATTTCCAGCCCTAAATGAATGTTTTAGGCTGCTGGAGCCATCTACACTTACCGAGGAGATGTCTGAGAGTGATCAAGTAAACCCAAGCACCTAGACAGTAAAACTGTTACCTTTTGAGGCCCTCTTTTTATTCAGCTCACTTTTTCCATTTCCTTCCTTTATTATCCAGTCTTCTCATAAAATCTCCCTCAGTATATTTTGCTTAAAGTTAAGACT